>NW_023503302.1:300000-414344 GCF_014529535.1 Bradysia coprophila | reverse complement strand
AAAGAGAGAGATTTCCATGGCACGATAAAAGACGAATAGGACAGTTTCTACATGGGGCACGTACGAATTTAACAAGGCATAGAATATATCATGATTTTTACGTGTCGCACGTAGGAATCTTACCTGTTCCACCTGTACAGTACCATGCGTAGTTTCTACAAAGCTACGGATAATCTCTATTTTCAGTGTGGATCATGAACTTTGTTGTTTCATTCAAATGTTTGTTGAGTTGAAAATCAATCGACTTTTTTGTTTATATTAGTTGATTATTTTGTAACAACGTTCGACGATGATATGTCGCTTATCATCGAGATTTTTTCGGCGAAAATATTTGTGACTGTTGATGTTATTTTCGAATTGTTTCCGGAAAATTTAGAGTTACATTTAGTAAATATGGACCAATGGGCCACTTTTGCTAACTTATTTATTTTGAACAGTTTGTTATCAAAACGGCCTCATAAAGAATACAAATTTACAAAATTTAGTCAATAACGAAGCTATGCTGACAATGCGTGTAAGTTAAAACGAATTAGCATGTGAGCCGAAACGAAACCAGCAACGCGGAAGCGGCAACGACCCAGTCGACCCGTCGGAGTCGTAACCACCCTCTGCTTTATGTAGTACACTATGTGCCAAATGAGCCATACCGCAAGACTATTTTCATGTCCAACAGCGTGACCATTGCAATAATCGTGGTGAGAAACGAAAAGTTTGTGCAGGACGAGTCAAGTAGATGATGTGATCAGCGATCTTGCCCTGGAACGAAAATCTTGGCGAGTATAACTGTTCTCATAAATTGCTTTGAAAGGTTCGAATTCTCTGCAACTCGCAGTTATTGGCTCATTGAAGCCATAATCGGTCCTGTGCTGGGGTGGGCGAAACATATCAATCACACGAAGTCCGTAGGAATGAGATGGCGCATTACGGTAAGAGTCAAACTGGGCGCAAAGATCAGGTGCACTAACCCTTCCCTTTAAAACGTCATACAAAACAAGGCATCAGAACAGTCGGAGCGTTTGCTGCGACTTAGCCCCGTACAACCCGTAATCCTATTTCGTCCGCAACCATAATACGTCCGTAGCCCTAATAAGCCCGGAACCCTAATACGTCTACAACCCTCTAATGCGTCTGTTACCAAAATGCAAGTCAAGTTGGGAATTGTCAAATTCACTGAAAGTGTTCATTTTTAAAATTGCGCATAGCGCAATTACGAAAGCCCGTACGAAGTACCTCTCAAATAAAACCAACAATTTACGACAATATTTTAGAAACCCAAAATTTTTTGCCAACTTTCCATTGGGTATTCAATTACCTCTCAAATGAAACAAAAACTAGCAAAATCGGTTGAGATTTACTCGATTTATGTGCAAAAAGCACTTAGGGCCGAGTAGCGGCCTTAGTGCAAGGGCCCAAATTTGAAACTTTTTTTTGCCATCATTCTATTCGGCATTCAATTATCTCTCAAATGAAACAAAAACTAGCAAAATTGGATGAGATTTACTCGATTTATGTGCAAAAAACACTTAGGGCCGAGTAGCGGCCTTAGTGCAAGGGCCCAAATTTGAAACTTTTTTTGCCATCAGTCTATTCGGCATTCAATTATCTCTCAAATGAAACAAAAACTAGCAAAATTGGATGAGATTTACTCGATTTATGTGCAAAAAACACTTAGGGCCGAGTAGCGGCCTTAGTCCAAGGGCCCAAATTTGAAACTTTTTTCGCCACGTTCTTTTCGGTATTCAATTACCTTCCATAAAAAACTAAATCTAGCAAAATCGGATGAGATTTACTCGATTTATGTGCAAAAAACACTTAGGGCCGAGTAACGACCTTTGAGCCCTCCCAACAAGCCCACGTTACATCTTACCCAAAAACAATGTTCAGCAACTTTGTTCTACTCGTCAATACCTTTCATTTGATATATCACAAGCAGCTATTGCGTGCGTATTTCGGTAGATATCGTCGAAAGACTGAAAAACACCTATAGGGCCCTAGCTCTGGAGGGTCCGACCCTACCATGCCCATTTTCGAACTTGACCTTACTTTTGTCGATACCAATCGGGGAAAAAAAGAATTTTGAAAAAAGGTTGTGATTTACTCTAGCTAGAGGGGTCACGGACGGACGGACGGACGGACGGACGGACGGACGGACGGACGGACGGACGGACATTTTTTTTATTGCGGATTCGTCATCTATGAACATAACCAAATGCTTTGCCCTTACTGTCTGCTTCCAATTCGACGTGTTACAAACGGCATATTAATCTTATAAGCCCCCAGTACTTCGTACGGGGCTAAAAACCACACGACTCAGAATGCGTCTATGGTCTATCAGAAAGACGGTCAAGTCCCAAAACTTTATGTATCTCGTCGTATGGTGGGAGCCGAAAGTTAGAATCCCTTCTGACCGACCGCCGGAGTGCAAACATGACGAACTGTTTCTGGATCGATTCGATTGAGTTGCTAAGTGACACAGACGCGGGGCTCCAAACCACAGACGCGTACTCGAGATGAGACCTGACTTCAATTGATTCGAATTATTTGTCTGTTTTCGAGTATCAATATCAATAAAATATGCGACATAACCCAATTTCGAGGGTTTTTTCAGTAGCGAAACAGTTTTTGGGATTATTAGTTCATAGTACAGAAGCGTAAGTTTCAATTCACGCTTCATTGTATGAAAATGACGCTACGTTAGAAAGACCTCTACACTTTCCATATTGAATTTCGACCGCACTTGCGGCGTGAATACTCGTGTGAGATAAAGAATTTTGAGTGTATTGTTGTGAGATAATGAATCGGTTGTGACGTTTTCACCAACACATTCTTATCTATTACAATAAAAATATGAATAAATAGCCCAATACTCACAAGGTGTGTACTCCCCACTGGCTTTGTTATATTGTTTAATTGGGCTATGTTAAAACATACTATTGTAAAGCCACATTTATGGTAGGCTATATGGGAACCTCCTCTCTTTATCACAGCACTTTATCATTTCTGTCCCTATCAAATTTGAAACGGTCTGACGTACTAACTACGTGACCGATAATCGAAATATGTCATAAGCGAGATCTTTTACTTCGATTATACTTTGTTTCTTGCGGTAATACCGCATTTAACCGAGAAACAAAACCCATCAATATAAGAATCCCACGGTATTTTGTTAAAAGTTTTAATAAAATCAGAGGTAGAATTGGCGATTTGCAACAAACAATGGACGCCTAGTGGAAATAAATAGAACATACTTATGTCCGATATTCAAATTTTTCCAACATAGAAAGTAGTGTCATCTGTTGAACGTGCAAATCGCGAATAGAATTTGTCGTCAGGGTTCGTCCCAGCTAAATATAAGTATAAAGTCTGCCGTGAAACGAAATTTTTCACTGCTAGCCAAAAAAGGGACAAAAAGTCCATGTATTTCTGTCAAAATTTCATTTCGTCATTGACTGTGTACTGCTTAACCGTGAAAGCCGGTGCATAGGAATTCACGCCGTAAGTGCGGTCGAAATTCAAAATGGAAAGTGCGGAGGTCTTTCTAACGTAGCGTCATTTTCATACAATGAAGCGTTGAAATGTATTTTTCGGTTCAATTTTTCATCGAATCGTTCACTTAAAATTCAAATTTTTGGCACACTTACGGCGTGAATTAAAACGCTGTGTAACACAGCAAACGTCAATACGAGGGCAGCGGCTGTAACACAGCCCTGCTACTAGCATGAACACTGAATTGACAAGTGTCAAATTTGGAGGCTTTAGTGATACGAGCTACTGCTTAGGACTGTTTGTATTGTATGTTTTAACTCATACAACGAAAAAAAGTCATCTATCTGTATAACAGAAACGCAGTGCCTACTGTGATTTCATCAGCCTCCGAATATTTTCTATGTTCGTGCTAGTAGCAGTGCTGTGGCTGTAATAATATTTTTTTCTCGTGAATAAATGATTTCCTCTTTTTCTCATTCAGTCGAAATCACAATTCTTCAAACAATTCAGCTACAACAAAATAAACAACAGTCAATCGTTCATCTCTCGCTCCATTTGACTTAATCGAAACTTCTCATGACCTCTTTTGCAGATAATCATCCTTTATCTGCATTTAATACACTTTAATACTTTACCCCGGAAGAAGAAATGTTTTATAAGTTTCAAACTTAAGTTGACTTTACATTTCAATTTTGAAATCGAAGTTTTATATTTAACAATTTTCCAAGATAGAACTCAAAGTGAAATAAAAAATCGAAAAGACGGTTTAGTGGCATGGTGTCTCGTCTTGTGAAACTTTATAAAACTGTTATGTTAATAACATTAAACCGAAAACATTTATTGGAAAAGTCGATCTTTTCGATTATGTTGATTAAGCTTCCCCATAACATACCCAAACCCGTTATATACCCGATTCCCAAGCTGATTTCGTTGTAGATTATAATAATATTTTAACTATGACTATCTTTATACCGAGAAAACGGAACTACTACCGAGAATTGCAATGTATGCAATGTTTATACAGGATATTCGATTAATATTTGAATATAAACAATTTAACGACTGATGTGCTATTTGGCACACTGCCAGTACGAAAAAAAAAACAAATTTCGTGTATCGTGCAGCCTTCATAAGCTAAACCGAACTTTACCATTTCAGTTCGATTACATAAATGTCTTCGAATTCACATTATATTGGAAGTGTATATATATCCTGTAATAGATTTTCTATAAAAATAATTTTTATCTTTCAAATAACCGAATCAATAAACGATGAGGCTCCATTTTCCTTTTCCATATAGTTTTGTGTACGGTGTACACACATATGACTGAACCGGCAAATAAGGCCCATTGGGGTTGAACGGTATAAGTGTATATGGTGTTGAGTACGGATTTTATACATAGCTGTAGAGAGGGATATTATAAGAACATAACACGCCAGAATAAATGTTTACTGGATCGTAGAAAATTTATCAGCAAAATCACCCGCTCATATAAATCACAATTTGTCAATACAATGTACACAATATATCGCATGGTGGTCAAGGAAGAAAATGTTTCCTGTTCAAAAAACAGTATTACAATAATGCATTAATATAAGTCTTTTGCCGTTTTTAAAACTCATTTATTTGTTCATTGTTGGAAAAACGATGATTACGACTATTAGGATACGTTGTTCACTTACATAATCGTGTCGTAATAAAAAGGTGGTAATAATATCTATTTCGGAGTCCCTGAATTACGCATACGTTTTCAATATCAATTCAGATCAATAACAGCGATACGGTTTTTCCTTCTTCTTCTTCTTCTTCTTCTTCGTACATTGACTATATTTACTTTGATGAGTAATAATTTGTCTAACGACGTGATTTTATTTATTAATTCATTTTAAACATGAAAATTCATTCATCCGTGGCAGAAATTTCGAATCGATAGAATTTTGGACTATAATTAATCAATGGATTGTGTGTTTAGCGTAAGGTGGTTTATGGTTTGTTTGTTTTGAAACCTTACTAACGGCTTTTTACTGGACAATAACAAGCTCAGTCAGGGCACAGGCTTACCGTGATTTTCGAACAACGCCTCAAAGTATACTCTCTGAGAAAAGTTGGTGGCATAACTGAAATTTTTTATTGGCCTAAATGTAGCGAGAAAATTCTAATCGTATTAGGATTATGTCATACGAGTCATGCAGTGTGTACATCGTTACAACTACCTGAATTATTGGGCTTGAGTTAACTTTAGGTCATTTTGGTAGAAGACCAGTACGTAACCACTGAACCATTTCGTCCTACTCTGGGACTGATACTCTGAGAAAACTTATAAGTTCACGAAAATTGACACAAATTTTTAGTTTTTGTTCGTAAGGCCATTCCCATGTTTCCGCGACCATAGTTACTATTTACCACCAAACATTAAGCGGACATGTGCCACCGTAATATTCGATCATCAACGACCAGCATATTAAACAATTTTTTTCGGGCAGATTACTGGTTGAATTGAGCCACCAAATTACCATCATGGAATACACTTTCCTCAAATAGCTTACGGATTACACAAAGAATGCAAGTACGAATACGAACTCTATACTATCCTCGCTCACTGAAATTTCATCCAGTATAGAATCGTAAGCATTGTGAATGGTCAAATTTGAATTTACATAGTGTGGGCTTTTCCTTTTTTAACTCATGAGGTTTCATTAAAATGACATTATTTTAACTCTATCTAGTTCTCTGTGAATATCTAATTATATTTGTACTCTAAAGTGATGGTCTCATAAGCTAAAATCAACACTCAGAAGACAATGTTTTATAAACTTTATTAGTACTCAGACAACTGAGCATATAATAAAAGTTCGTTTTTTTCATAGAACAATCCAATTTGAAGATTTCGTTAGCATGTCAAATATAATTTTTACCAGGTCGTTAGGAAAGGATGACTCGCAATTTAATTTTGTAATTGTAATACAACAGTAACTTTTCCAAAATATATCCACCGATTCGTTTCTGCCGAAATATTTTTGTACCTTTGGATTGTGCTCTGATTATAAAAATAACTTTCTGCAAATTGTGCTTCCCGCAGTCGAAATAATAATCCTTATTAAAAATAAGGGATTTAGAATTTTAATGAAAATTTGCCAGAAAGTTAAAAAAGTAAAACTTTGCATCTGTATGTGAAAAGGAGAAACTTCTACATTAACACACTGGGTAAGCTTTTTCAGCTTCAACTTCAAAACAATACTTCAAAAGTGAATGATGCACGTAATAAGTTTCTCGTTTAGTCATTCGGCGGAACGTCTAGGGGATGTCCTTAAATGACATCCACTAATTTTTAACAGACCTTTTAATGAGTTTTTTTTAACTTATTTCTTTTTTTGGGACCAAAACCTTCAAAACATCAATTTGAATTCTTCGTGATGTGTGACTGCTGACCTACAATTTTAGCGCTCAGAAATCAATGTAGTAGAACACTAGTGTGAGAATAACCCTCTCACTATCCCCCACTTTTTCCATTTTGTGTAGAGGTCATTTATGGACAGCTCCTAGAGATAGATCAGTTTCGGTGGACATTGGAGTGGAAAAACAATTGAAATTCCATCTTTTCGATTTCGAGACCACACAACTAATGTATTTACAATACATAGAGGATAGCATAGATTATCCGGTTCGGTTATTGCATCGACCGATTTGTGAGAGGTGAAAGAAAAGAAGAAAATATGACGTCATTTCGATAATAGACTCTTAACACTTTCTTCTCTAATAGTTCACAATGTACGGAATGATTTCGCAGAAAATCTGTGACGTATAAATCATCTTGATGCTTTGAAACTTCAACGCACTTTCTGGAAAGTTGTGATTTATTGATACAATTCATGTTAATGTAAAAATTACCTTGCGATAACGTGGTACAACTATTTTGCAATTCATTCAATTCTTGGAATAACTTTTTTTATTACTTTAAAGAAAACACTGAATGAAACTCTGTGTTTAATGATAGCAATTCTATCAGCGAAAAAAGCTAAAGAAAAAAAATCCACCCGTCATTCAGTGACGTTCATGTATTCTGCAGACTTGTATCATATTTTTGTTGTCACTATATATATGCAATCAGTTTATGTATTATGTAAAACTCTGAAAATTGTATTAAAACCACCACAGGCAATGTGATTAGTCAATTTTTGATAACAAAAAACTAATCAAGTGAAGATGTAAGCAGGATGAATTGAATTTTCTCCTTCGAATAACATGGGTTTTGAAGGAGTTGATTATATACAGATGGTTCGTTGATTTAGATTATTAGAAAGGTTTTAGATGTGTTAGAAATATTCAAATAAAAAAATTGTCTGAAATCTATTAACTTTTAATCCAACTGACGACGACGTCAATTGTTTTTTTCTTATCATTTAGCGTTCACATAAAAAACGAGAACCAATTATTATGAAAATAGGTTTTCCGCTCTACGATAATTACTATCCGACTAAATGATTTTTTTTTCTTTACGTCGACATAAATTTTAAACCATTTAGCCTTAAGGATCAAACTTTTAACAAGAATTAGTGTTTGATAACTTCAATCTCTTAATAGTTTTACAATCAAATTACGCTAACAGGATTTGCAAAAATAAAGTTAGCAGCAGACTAAAATAAAAATTTTCAAGTTTCCCATTCTATCTCTCTCTCTTTCTCTCTCTACAATTTTCTTACGTGCAAAAGCTACTTTACCGAACCGACCGAATTTCAATTGTGTGCTGTTGAAAATTTTAGTTGTTGATAATTTCATTTGGTTTTTGATGAAGACATTAAGTCTACCGTGTAACGCAGTTTTGATTGAAAATTCGTTGAATTGAATCTAGTGAAAAGAAGAATATTTCAATGCTTATTGCTTCTAACTTGGAACCAAGGACTAATTGAGTGAATTTCACAAAGTTTTGTGAAATGTAGAGAATGTCATATACAGAGTTTAACACGAATTAATAATAACACAATGAGGCACTATTGAAGTGCTATTCATTTTAGTGGTAAAAGATACTTCTTCCTTGATAAGCGTATAGCGTCTAAACGTTGTTGTGGACGAGATGCACAATTGCATTATGGCTAATAAATCGACTTAATAATTGTTATTTTGATATTATAGACGAAGTTAAGTGTATAGCTTTGGAACGACTATTAGCAAAACTATTGTTAGATTTATCATTCAGCTCACCAATGGCACAAAAAAATATTTTGGTAATGAAAGGGTCTTAAAAAGTACAATCATAGCAGCGAAACTAGAAGTAGAATAGCAGTGATGTTCAGACAGTTTATCATAATAGATTTAGGAATTAGTTCTTGTAATGCTCGTTTCGCAAGTTGGTCGCTGGCTATTCTGATTTTTGTTTTGTACGGGTTGCCATACATTCATTGACAAATTCAGTTTAAGAAACTATAGAGGTAACGCGGACTATTGAAAGAACAAACCCAAAAGCGGTCTGCTTGACATGCTGATGTAAATACCTTGACTAATTTATGTGCAAAGTGCTAAAAAAGAGCCATTGTCGGTGCTTGCTTATGCCTACGTATTCTTATTTATGGTTAATCAATAGATATTTCGGTCACAAGGACGGAAAAGTTGAAAAGTCGAGTTTTCGCGTGAATTTCGTTGATCTGACACGAAGCCTAGGTCAAAAACCCCGCGAGAACGTGAATTCTCACATTTCGTACGAGTTGCGTACAATATTTTACATGCTGGGTGCACCAAAAAAAATCCATCATTGGTGAAATGAACGGGGTTTGAAGCAGAAGCATGTAAAATCTATAACTGTTATTAAAGAAACAGGTAACGACCAACCTCTTAAAAAAATTTAAATTAAAAAAAGTAAAAAATCATCTCTCAAAACGAAGCTGAGAGTTGACTTGTAATTGCAAAGTTCATGCACATCGAAAAGAACATTGCTCGCGGTATGTAATTTAATAAGTCGATACCAGCGCCATCAGATATGCCAAAGTTAAAATTTCATACAGAGAAAATAAACTCATATTAAAGACATCATTAATAATTTCTCAAATTTCACAAAGATTTCTCGTATTTTGCAAAATTCATGAAAATTTAAGAATTTACCGATATTGTTTCACGACAATTAGTCACTGGCAAGAACTTTTCACTCGAATTTTTCTGTATTTTTGTTGATAACACGTCATTTAAACTTCATGAACTCTTGAAGTCATTTCATCATATTAACCAACCAGACCACAACCAGACACGTGTTTGACCATCGTAGCAAATATATCGCACTTATAAATAAATAGCATATCAATGGTCCGGTCCCTGAAATATACACTAATTTTTTACGGTTATTGAAGACGAAGATATTCTACACGTATTATGGCAATTCAATAAAAAAAAATGTATTGTACCACCGTGGACAAATAATGTTTCTGTATCTTATTGTAGCACACAGCACACACGTGTACCTTTTGTTTAAGAAAACTGTTGGTAATACTTTTTAATGTTCCTCCAGTGTTGAATACCGTTCTATGGCGTATTCTTCAGCAGTTAGGTAAATTTTCGGCCGTTATATTGGTACCGTGCACCTTTGTGTAACATTTCCATGATAAAATCGTTTTTCTTTTTTTTTCTACCAGCATAATCAATTTGCAAATAAATAGAAAAACAACGGAAAATTCGACAAATTGTTGTTTTACGATTGAATATGGACGAACTGATGAACCGGCGATGTTTTTTTTGTAGAAAAATATAAGTCGAAAGTCAGATGATTTTTTTTCATTCGTTCGTTCGGTAAATTAATCTAAACAACGAACATTCTTATCTGGTTCGGTTCACCTTTCCACATATCATCTTAAATTTTCATTTAATGCCGACAACGAAAAATGACAGACAAGAATAAATGAAATTTTCATTCAATTTTCATTCAATTTTCCTCTTCTCACACATACATGCTGAAATGGTGTAATCCAATTTGTAAAGTATATCCCGCCTTTCTATATACGTACGCACATAATAGGGAATGAGAATATCATGACTGGAATGAATTTATTAATTTGATTTCACGTATTTGATTTTCTCATTAAAATACAAAGAAACGTATGCAAAAGTAAAATTACTTTTATTGCGTAAAAGTCGTAATTCATACAAAGAAAACGAATGTAATGTCTGTTTGAATTATTCTTATTATCCTTTTATTTCAACGAAACGTTTATGCTATAAATTTATTCGTAACAATCGTGCCATATACAACTCATATCCTACTAGAGGTTCATATATTGTACAGTACTCATACACAATTCTTTATCGACTAAAATATATACGTTTCAGTTAGGTATATGACGGCTTCCAACTTTAAAATTCTGTGCTGAATTTTAAAGTCGATATCTTAAAAATTGTAACTGCTTTCCACATTGTGTACAATGTATTTCATAAAATAGTAATTTGCACTTTATGTAATTTTCAGATTAACCCGAGGGATTTGATACCACTAAATAACCCGTCATATATTTTAGTTTAATCATTTTTGTTCTAGTAATGAGCGTGAAAACCACAACGGAAGGAACATTTGTTTAAAATGTTCCCTACAAATAGAAAATGGTTTTAATTGAAAAATGATAAATGAAAATTTTTGCTTCCCATTGTCTGTCACTCTCACTCGTATCATTTTGTCTGGCAAAAAATCGAAAAATAAATATTTGTTTTCGTATACGTTCAAAAAGAACTTCTTATACGTCATTGACGCGCTAACAAGTGGGTTTATGGTAATCTAGCATTCTTTTTATAGTTATACAGTGTTCAACTCGTACACAACATTTTCTACATTGAATTAGACGGCTAATTGAAATGAATTGTTATTTGTTGCATGCTTTGTCCAAACGAAATGTTAATTCACACAAAACTTCACTTTTCCAATCCAACGAAAATAAAAATTGTGGAAAGTTGTGGTAAGGAAAGTTCATAACTTATTAAAATGACTGATGGTCTGGGAATCAGATAGACTGTGGGATTTAAAAACAAACGAACGAAAGTTCAAATTTCTTGGGATACATAAACATCAAAGGGAAATGTACGAATGACAAACAAAGGGATTTTAGTCAATCTAAATGCTTTGGAGGTGGTGCATTAACATTGAGTGTATTTCAATAAAAATGCTTTTCTTTGAGTTGATCACAAGAAACGTACAAGGGGAACATCAAAATAGTAGTTTTTGTATCAAGCTGTGCAGAGTGTTGGTTTTAAAATACTAGTTGGAAGTTTGTCCATAAAATTTGGTGTGCGAGCAAAAAAAGATTCGAATGAGTTGAGAATGCAGTGGTTTCTTCCTCGCCTTTCTGCAAAGTTTTTCTTACGTTTCTGCATTTGTTTGCTGAAACAGTGCCGAAGGTCCTTGTTTGGAGATTTTTTTTTTTGCCGATTGTGAGGTTTGTAGCCTGAGCTCAGCCCTGTGAAAATGAAAATTATCGCAAGTGTCAACAGCGTGCCCCTTTCAAATATTTCATTTTCGTACGATGCTGCAAGTAATAGTACATTACTATACCAGTGAAGTAATTTGATATCTCGTATCTAGATGAGTAAAAGTATCAGAGGGCTTCAGCCCGAGGTACTTTTACTAATCGTGATACGAGATATCAAATTATTTCACGTGTAAAGTATAACGTTTTACTTGACGAGCGAGTGAAAAGGTTTTCACTAGTGAGGGAATAGTCACATTACCACACTAGTAAAGTAAAATTTAGTTTCCCATCTTAATATACGTCGAATTGTGATTCTCAATTGTCTTTTTTGTTCGAGTTTGTGAATTCGCATGTAAATTGTATGTAAGTACGTTGTAGGTTGCAAAAGCAAAAGAAAGCATAGAAAAAGGATCGACAACGGAGCATTAAATAAATGGTTTAAATTGCTCATTTGCAATGACATTTTAGTTCTGAAACCATTCTGTAAAATGTTCTTTGTGCCACCGAGAATTGAAATACGACGGATTTCAATATCGATAACTAGATTGAAATGTCCAAAATTACAACACCCGTTTTCATGGCTTATTACAACACTCAAACCAGTGTTGAAATGAAATTCGTATGAGTTATTACAGCATTCGTTTTAAAAAAATGCAAAGCAACGTGATCGATCAAATTCGAAGAGTGATTGTTTACAATGAAAATTCTGAATTTTTGGGCATTTGTCTATTTCAATTCTCGGTTGGCACAAAGCATGATGTGTTACACGTATTGTAATGAGATTTTTTCAGCACACGACCCAATTTTCCTTACTCGCTCCGCTCGTAAGGAAAACTTGGGTCTAGTGCTGAAAAAATCAACATTACAATACTTGTAACACAACATACTATTTTCACATCTTAAAAGTTTATTACAAAAACGAAAACGATTTAGCGCTCATGAAAATTGAACACTAAGTGCAAGTTTAAAAAAAATGCCGACAACTGACTCAAACATTTTTCAATATCTGACAGTGTAAAGGAATTTCACCCTTTTATGAAATTTTGTTGTTTCATTTCTCTGTTATACCTATGGTATGGATGGTACGTGCAATCCCAAAACGTACTTCAGAAAAATAAATCTCTTTTTACGAAACAAACCCCAGTGTTACTGTCGCGGGCTTTATTCGTTTTTAAACGATTCCCACACTTACAGAGCATTCTTGCTTGACGTTGGCAAAGCTGGGTTAAAGGATCATTTAAATAAATCATGTTTTCTTTCAAAATTAATTTCGAAAAGTTTTGAAAACTTTGACTTTGACTTTCTTAATATTTTACATTTTTACTTCATTATTATCGTCGGGGGCCATTGACCAAAGATTGTATCGTGGCATCGACTTCAAATATTACCAAAAAAAAAATATATTTCTATTTACGTGTATATAGCCAACTTCCAGCTGGAAAAATGGTCAATATAATGTTTTATCCA
Organism: Bradysia coprophila; assembly: GCF_014529535.1. NCBI lineage: Eukaryota > Metazoa > Arthropoda > Insecta > Diptera > Sciaridae > Bradysia > Bradysia coprophila. The sequence goes on along the minus strand of NW_023503302.1, from coordinate 400,955 downwards.
TCAAGGTGACTGATAAATTCTGCAGAGGGAAATTTTTTTTATTTTTTTTTTGAATCTCAATTTGATTTTTTTTTTGTAAACGGGAATTTAGTTGTGTCTATGCATCTATGCTTCATCATACCAGCAACCATAATCTCAATTATTTCTATTTTCGTTTCAAAAGCACACAAAGGGTTCGCGATTTAATGGGGAAAAATGTCATTCAGATTCCATTTTCAATTCGATTGTAGTTTTTAAATTAAATTTTTGGTGAATGCATTTTTTTCGTTCTGTCTGAAACATGTTGTTCCATATTGTTGTCGATTGATGTATCAATTAAAAACAAAATGGTTTGTTTTTGAATTTTTGTTTTTATCTTCTCGGAATCTGTTTCGTAGTTTTAATGTCCTAAGTTAGACCTAATTTCATATATGGCGCAAGTCACGTTACACATATATGGGCAATTCTACACGTAAGGTATGACAAGTTTTTTTGCAATATAATTACACTCTAGAAGTTGCTAGAGATTTAAGAGTTGGTACTGACTCTATCATCTTAAATGTTCTGAACCATTGCTTGAAAATAACACAAAAAATGTTTGGATGAATTTCAAAAGTTTATATCTGGTTCAAAACATGTAAGACGTCTGTGCTTGCCCTGTATCTTCTGGACAATACATACCCAATAAACCCTCACACATTTATGTCCATCGCCTGTAGAAAATCACGGACAAAAAACACACTTTTTCGACTTTTGATAGAAGTTCACTCGCCAATAAAAACATATTAAAATTAAGCGACTGCGGTTTTGGACTATTGGGGCCAAGGGCAATCTGGTCATGTCAACAAAGCGTCGCTAAAAATAGGTTCGACGGAACATGGTCCAATTTCACCGTATTTTTTTAATGAAAACGAGCAAATTTGTGAAACGCAACTAACACTGGAATCGTCCATATTCAAAACAAGATGGTGTTTTGAGGCTTAATTTATTGAGGAATGATGCTGGAAATAACCGGATAATATCCCCAGGAACATTTACTGCTACATTCCCCGATATTAGAAGAACTACAATCGCTAAACCGAACTGGTGTGCATACGTTATTTTGCACCAGCTGGTCCCATTTGGAATTGTATGTGACCAGCTGGTGCAAAATAACGTATGCACACCAGTTCGGTTTAGCGATTGTAATTATTTTGGTAATTAATTTCAAAATTGAACAAAGTTTTATTGAAATGTTTAGAAATTGACTCTAATTGATCAAATGTAGAACACGATTTTAATCTGATGGCTCTTGATACCAAATAACGAGCACAAATCCAACAAAATGACAGAACCTAACCACCTCGTTCCTCATTTTGTTGAACGAAATATGTAATCCACAAAGATAAACCACAACAACTGACAAATCTCTAAATGTGATGGATTTTACGATTCTGTTCTGTGAGTGCAATTCACTGAACGAAAAGACGTAGGTAGGGGAAGAGATGGAAAATCTATGTGTTTTGAATTTTCTTTTGGTTATTTTATGCCAGGGTCTACTTTAAGGAATCTCGTTTGCGGAAGGCAACTGAGAATTACTGAATTACTGAATAAGAATTTGGTGAGTCCTGATAGTCCTTGGTAAACTTAGTTAATTTAAGGTGGGTAAGGTAAGGAAAGTACAAAAGACGCACGAGACTGTCTGTTCGGTAGAACCTTTAATTTCAGACGGAACCACCCTAATTTTTTTTTATCATTTCTAGGTGTTTCTAGGCGAAATATTTTATTTGACTAAATTTAAAGCAAGAATATTATCAATCCATCCATGTATTATGTACAATACAATCAATCAAACGATTTATTAACCGAATGTGCCTACGGTCATTTCAGAAATGTATTCATAATGCACTCGAAATCCGTCAAATAAAATTACGAGAGATAATAGAATTATAATACCGATTCGAATGTACTACATATGGTCGTACACATTTATTTGTGTTTTGATTAATTTAGTTAAATAATTTGAATTTTATCTACAAAAAAATATGAATGAAAATATATTGGTCATACCGTTCCGTCCAAGTATTCTGTTGTCAACAGTCTAATATCAAATTCAATATTATCCATTGTTTCCTTAGTGAGCATTATTTAAAACCAAAAAAATAAATTTTATACAACCATTTCAGTGAGCAATAAAACCACTTCCAATTAATCAGAATTAAATGTTTCTTTTCTATTCTTTTCTTTCTTTTTTTTTCAACTAGTTGCTTGAACACAACGCCACATGTATTGCAAAAGCCAATTCAATTTAACTACTCGTTATATTTCCAATTTTATCTTCCGTTTTTTTCGCACAATTCTGAAAAAAGCTATTTATAAAAGCACATTAAACGCACATCAGAGCCCCGTAACACACTATGCTACGTATTTTCAAAAAGATGACCAAATAAATTATTTACATTTCTGTACATGTCGGTTTATTGATATGTTTGTTCTCTAACAAAAAGTGAAACTAAAAATAAAATTTGCGTTTGAATTCCCTTTTGATATTCATTTGTAACGATTTTTTTCAATGTTCATTTTTGAAAAAAAAAACGGAGAAACAGAACTTCAATACTCCAAAGCTCGAGTCGAACTAATTTTGTACCGAAAAAGTGTAGGTGTAAAAGCTTGATATATATTCTGTTGAGCCAGTGTTTCATAACACCAAAAGATTCATTCACATAACTAACGTTTACGCGCAAATGCAACATTCCAATTTTCATTGACTTCCCCTCGTTTATACAGTCGCCAGCATATATACATATACATATTGCGATAACGATAACGAACTGAAGCAAAAATATAAAAAGATTCGAATTCGGACGAGGATATTTGTTTTCTTTTATTTGCATGCAAACTATTTGCAAGGAATTAGATTTGATTTTGATAATTACATCCGATTTTCTTTTCTAATTGCTCACCGTTAAGCAAGACCTTTAAAAAGAATTCCGCGGAGTTTAAATTGGAGTCACTTCGCTTAGGGGAAAATAATAATAAAAAAAAATTCAAATTGAAATTTTTATTTCAGCGCCAAATGTGTGAAAGATTTGCAGACGACGAGCACTTAATTTTAATGTGTACTTAAACCCCGGTATGGCTGATACAGGTTCACTTTCGTGCTCTCGTTTCAAGTGTTGTCGATTTCGAAAGTCTTTACCATCATTAAACGTACGGCATTTGTTGAGCCTCTTTATTAAATTAACATTCTATTCGTGTGTTGTAGATAAATAGAGAATAGAACAGAACGAATGAATGTCAAGAGTTCCACTCGACAATTGGCTAGAACAACGTATTTCTAGAGATTATAAGCAATCGATGGGCGATACGTTCATACATATGTTGAGCTGCAGCTCGTTCCGTGAGGTGTGTAGTAAAATAATGTCTTTACTTCTAATTATTACAATATATTATGAATCATAAATCCACACACAGATATAGCAAAGTACAATTTTTATATTTTCGTCTGTTGAATATGTTACTGTTGTCTGTTGTAGCGATAATATATTTTTTTTTATTATCTCATCTGCGGCCCATTAAAATTTAATTTATTTAGTTAGTTCATTTTCAATTAGTAACCGAACATTCCATCCAAAGTTGATCGTTTGATAGATTATACTGCTTCGTTGCGAGTAGTTAACCGCAGTCAACTTGATATCATGTGCCATGGGATAGGTGATGAAAATAATATTAACATTTTAATGTAAATAAAATCCCAACAAAATGCGCTGTCTGAGTATGCGAAACCGAAATTAAATATTAACCGAACCAAAGGCAGGCCTACCGTTTAAAAGCTCGATTCATTATATAGCTTCAATATGTTCAATCACACAAAATTGATAACGATACTGTGCGCATACACAACATTGGACAATTTCCCCTGCGAAATGTTTACAAACAGGAGAATTGTGTATATATATCCGAAAATATCAACTGAAAATCTATCATAAAAACAAACTGTTGCAGGGGTATTACGGCTATATAGCATGTAAGACTTGAAGAAGCGCTATTTCAAGCTGTTTCTTATCAGTTGTTTGATGGCTAGAGGGTAAACCCTATGTGTATAGCATTAGACTGAGACTTAGACGTTATGTATAATGTAGGTATGTATACGATGAGAACGGAGTATAGGTTCTATTATTAATTTTATCTAACGACATTTGATGGGAAATTACAGAAAACTGAAACTTTCAGAAATTGGACAAAATTGTATACAAAACTTTTCCAATTTGAAGATAGACGTATTATCATATACACCCAATTCGGATGGTTTGGGAACATTTTGTTGTAATGAATTTACATATAAAAGGTATGATTTGTTCGTTGAAAACATGAGATTGCTTAACACAAACAATATACTAACTTGACATTTAAATTGACCACTTAAGTGATTGTTATTAATATATATATATATATGTAATGTGGCTCAAGACTAATTCTATTTCTTTTTATAAATTGCGGTCGCATAAACTTTATCACATAAAGACAATTCAATTCGAACTATTTTATTGTTGAACCTGATGCGAATACCGGTGGATGTTGAAAACGCGGTTGATGTCATTCAAAAATGTTCTATTTTCTATCGAATTGAATTGAACTGGACGATCTATCGGAAGCGGACATTTATGTGAAAAAAGAGTTGTGGCATAGGCTCTAACAACAGAAAAGTAAATGAATTCGGTCCGACCGGCTATTTGCTATACTAAAAATTCTATTAAAGTTCGGTTATACATTTTTAAACAGGTGACGCTTGAACATTTAAAATTTATTTTAACAGTAAACCTCCTCTCCTCAGTCTCCGGCAAACAACCCATAATTTGCGCTGCAGCATTTGCAGCAAATGCATTTCATATTATGTGTCGAATTTCGTATACATAAAATAATCATAGCACTTGACACAATTAGAGGCTTTATTTTATTCTATTCTATTCTGGGAAACACAACAGATCAGCCTCCAAAGATTTTCTAGTATTTCAAGTGCTGCGGTGCAAATACTACATGCAGGCCCTCTGATATCTCCTTATATTATATAACCTTATGCCGAAATGATACGATGCATAAAATTACAGTTATTGTGTTACAATCGCCGTCAGTGAAATTTTGTGATGGATCCACTCATACAAATAATAGTAGATTACTGTACTAGTGTAGGAATTTGATATATCGTATCAGTATCGATGAGGAAAAGTATCCGATGGCATCAGCGAGCGAGGGAAAGACTTCACTAGTGAGTAAATGGCCACATTCCCTCACTAGTAAAGTAATAGTAGATTACATTGGATGCTGCGGAGGTAGTTCATTACATGAGGGATCAATTTTGTGATATGAGCCGAACTCACAAGTTGGAGCTTTGGAAACGGTTATTTTGACAAGTATAGAGTTTGCATATCCGAGCCGAAGGCGAGATATGCAACTACACGAGTCAAAATAACCGTTTCCAAAGCGAGTTGCTTCAAACCACACGAATGAGTTCGCGAATTCACAAAATGGCCGTCACTTTTATTTTTGTGTTTTTATTTTATTTTTTTTCGAAAGTTTTTAATGAATTTGCGTAGATTGGTGTGCACTTAATTCAAGTGACAAAGTTTTTTTGTGATATCAAAACTAAAATAATATCGCGAGTATTGTTTCGATTTCAGTGCTAAAGAATATTTCATGTGATACATTTTGCTGATAAGTAATGAAAATCTCCTGATATGTAATGAATTTTCATATGAATATTCCTTCACTTGTGATGTAATGAAAAAGTTCCTACTTGTAACAACCGCTTTCCGCTGGTGGGAAATGTACGTGTAACAACAATATTCCGGGTAGATAGACAATAAAAGTGTTTATACGGTTGAAGTCGTTGCACGCACGCGAATGGCAGCGGTAAAACCGTATAAAGACGTATTTGGATGAGTATGAGGTGAAAAACAGCTGAAGCAAATTCCTTGACAAATTTCATTTACGACGAGTGTATACCGGTAGTATTTTGCTCTAAAAAATCAGCCACTTTCGTAATACTAAACAATTGACCACGCCGACTGGACTACGCTCGCATGGCATTATTATATAGGCGACTGTAACGAATGCAGTTGGTGCCAATCATATGAGCCACGTCGCCGAGCCTAAGGCTTTTGTCTACCTGTGGACCTGTTGGGCAGAAACATTATTTATCAATGGGACAAATAATGGAAATGGTTTTGGTTGAAATTCGCTAACTTTTTTTCCAAGCGAAGCTAATGCTAACATTAACTAACCGAACAAAACTGAGCACCATTCGCGAAAGCTTGCCTTTGCTAATTTTAAAGAGTAAAAACTGGAGCAGCAAAAAATTTGATTTATGAGATGTTAAAGCTTTGACGCGTCGACACTTCGCAAATATTAGTCTACTTTTGATATTTTGTACGAACGCTAATTAAAGCGAAGAACAAAGCTTGTTGACACCAAATGAATCCGATGAGGAAGCTCGTTCAGTATTTCGAAAGATGAAAGCTTAGTTTATATAACTCTACAAGAAAAGTTAGTTTTAAGTTTATAACATTTTAATCAGTGCTTATACAATCGACTATCAAACAATGCTTTTTGAAAAAATAACAAGAAATCAGCATGTCGCGTAAAACGTCAAAGATATGTACTTTAAAATTGGTATAGGAATTTTGTCAATACATTCATTATTTATTCATTGTTGGGACCTTTATCATGTAATGCTTCTTCTATTTCTTGTTCAAATTTGGGATGATCTTTAAAGAATTTTAAAGATGCAAAAATTCATAAATTGACTATGAATAATATTGTGTCTCTACCTCACTTTGCTGAGTTTAATATATTAGGAATATTCGATCGCCCAAAACCACTTACAGTGGAGGTGTGACGCAAGTCCTGTTATCCACTTACAAAAGAACTGATATCGGTGTAGGTGACGCTTACAGATTCGACACGCAAAAAGGTATGCGTCACAAATGGCAGCTGATGAGGAAAGTACGCGAAAGGCTTATCAACAAAAATCATACCAGAAAAAATTTAGGAAGAAAATTATAATAAAAAAGTTTGCGTCACAAGGGGCAGATGTTGAGGAAGGAAAATTTTTAAAATTGTGAAATATATTCCTTTAAAAAATGGAATTCAAACGGAAGAAAGCCGAATCATCTGCCCCTTGTGACGCAAACTTTTTTATTATAATTTTCTTCCTAAATTTTTTCTGGTATAATTTTTGTTGATAAGCCTTTCGCGTACTTTCCTCATCAGCTGCCATTTGTGACGCATACCTTTTTGCGTGTCGAATCTGTAAGCGTCACCTACACCGATATCAGTTCTTTTGTAAGTAGATAACAGGACTTGCGTCACACCTCCACTGTAAGTGGTTTTGGGCGATATCAGCTCATTTGTAAGTTGTGATTTTTTAGAAATTGGTCGCAGATAATAGACAATCATATTGTGCAGTTTGAACGAAAATATTCTTCTTACTTAACTGTATAACTTTCTCTTTGATCTGAATCTTCCAGCTTTCATTTGACGAAAATCGAAAATTTGACACGCTTAAAACGCTCATAGCTCCCAAATAAGCGACTTTTTAGGGAAACAATGAAACACGTATCGACTAGAATCTAAAACTCTATAACTTTGTCTTTTACACGAGGTTTCTATCTGCCTGATTTTCCGAGTTATGGCTGACATAGCTCGCACTTAAAACGCTCATAGCTCCCAAATAGACGACTTTTTAGGAAAACCATGCAACACGTGTCGAATGAAATCTGAAACTCTATAAATTTGTCTTTTACGGGAGGTTTCCATCTGCCGTATTTTCCGAGTTATGGCTGACATACCTCGCACTTAACACGCTCATAGCTCCCAAATAGACGACTTTTTCGTGAAACCATGAAACACGTATCGACTAGAATCTAAAACTCTATAACTTTGTCTTTTACAGGAGGTTTCCATCTGCCGTATTTTCCGAGTTATGGCTGACATAGCTCGCACTTAAAACGCTCATAGCTCCCAAATAGACGACTTTTTAGGAAAACCATGAAACACGTGTCGAATGAAATCTGAAACTCTATAAATTTGTCTTTTAAACGAACTTTCTATCTTTTATATTTTCTGAGTTATGGGTCATATAGCTCAATGGCTCAAAACGCTCATAGCTCCGAAATTATAAGCTTTTAAGAAAATTCCTTCAAATTAGTTTCTTAGAATTACGTCCTTAACATACCCTGAAAATTTCAGCCAAATTCACCGGTAAATTCAAAAGTTTCGTTGTAACAAAGTGACAAAGTAACAAAGGTTGGTAAAATTCATCAATTTCAAAATGTATGAAAATGAATTTCTTCATACAAATTTCTGCAAATTTCCAAGTTTTGAAATTTAATATCTCGGCCAAATTTTAACCTTATGAGGCGTGTGATAGCTCGTTGAACTCGTATGGACGCCCAGATTACGAATAAAATACTTTGGGGGTAGTAGGAGCAAAGGGGGAAAAGTCAAAAAGTTCGTGTATATATGTTCCTCAGTCCTGCGGAAAAAAATTTTTGTCAAATTTTTCAGTGTGAACGGACTTGCGTCACGGCCCTTCACTAACGTAGGGCCATGATCACATCTCTCACATTGAAACGTAACTAAGGTAACTATCGGCTTCATTAGACCTAAGTTGAACCTACACAGAGAAAAAAGTCAGATTAAATGTTTAATCTTTGGAAAGATTACGAACATTTTAAATTTTTCTAAAGATTTCATTTCAATCTTTTTTCAAAGATTACAAAAATTAAATCTTTTGATAGATTACGTTTCGGATTAAAATGGCTAAAATTGATAGTAGCAGTGAGAAGTGAAGTTAACTATAGACAATTTTGCCACGGATTTTTTTTTTTTTCAAAGAACGTTGTTATGGTACCTAGAGTTTATGATTAGAATCTAGTAGATGGTAGATGTGTAATTTTTTGTCATATGTTAGCGATTCAAAGTAAAACTAAAAACCACAGCACAGAAATGTTTGAGACTTTTTTTTTGCTTTTCTTTAGGAATATTGATTTTTGAGTTGAAAATCGTTGCAAAATTAAATAAATTCTTCCATGCAAATTGGTCTGTTATACTTCTTAATCAATTGTACAATTAAATATGGGGCGCAAAATATCGTTTTATTATAATATTTTCCTACTTTTCAATACTTTTGTCAGGCTCAACTTCCTTATCGTTGCTTATCCAGATTTATGAAATATAATAATTAAAAAAATGAAGAAAAAAAATGTTGCCTTCGATTAGGATTTGAACTCGTTTACTATGATGGTTACCTCAGTCGGTACAAAGGTTTCGTTCAGAAGATTATTTTTTAATCTTTGAAAGATTAAAATCTCCGTAACAACGGTTCGAAATTAAATCTTGCTAAGATTAAGAACCCAATAGCTCAGTGGTAAAGTACATGACTGGAGATACGGAGGTACCGAGGTGAAAGAGTTCAAATCCTGAAGTAAAAAAAAAACATTTAATTTCAACTAAACAAATAAAATTCCCAATTTCAGAATAAATAAAACAAGTAAATCTGATTCGATATTCAAATATAAGTTGAAAAAAAATTTTTAATTTCAAAATAAAAAAAATTTAAATCTCTTGCAAGATTTCGATCTAATCCATCGAAAGATTATTTTCGAAAGATTAAATGCAAGTAATCTTTCGAAAAATTAGATTTCAATCCAAAAATAAATTTGGTCCTATATGTAATCCGAAAAAGATTTAAATCTAATCCAGGATTTCTCTCTGTGTACATTTCAGGCTTACCCATGCAGCAACTACTGTAACTCTAATACAAATCCACTAAAATCTTCCATGAGGATTGATTATTCCTTCATTTTCTATTGTAATATTATTCACCTAATTTCTTCTACTGTAACGAAAAGAGCAGAATCGCAGAGCTGCCGTTATTAGTATATTACTTCCGAGGTTCCAAGTTGTGTATTTGATAAGTGGGGTGTTACAGCCCAACCCGAACAAGCAGTGCAACTACATTGTTACACCGCTACCGATTCAAATTCAATGTGGTAATGAGGAAAAGTTGTTAATTCGTAATACACGATCCGGAGATTACATTTATGGCCGAAAAGCGCCAAGCGGTAAAACAGGTAAATTGTAGTGTACATAATAATAACATCACGTTATCTTTAAAATGGCTCTTACGGTTTTATTAACATTTATGAGCTCACATACCGAATAAATTAATTTAATTACCTGGCCAAATTAAAATTAATATGCATAAAAAAAGTGGATTTAGAGGGAACATTTTTAACTGAAAATTTTCCAGTAAATTACATTTTCAAAGAGAAGAGCGAGAGAGTCCCGTAAACGTTAATAATCCTCCTTCTTATATTTGTTGGAGGGTTTCTTTAATTTTGCTACAAGCTATCCTATCGAAAAGCGAACACATTGTCATGTTACGAAATTGGTTTCAGACAGAGAAAATGTTTCATATTTTTAGCACTCAACACACATCGTCAAGGATTAATGTTAATTCGGTTTTTCTTTATTACAGAAACAAAATTTGGATTTTATCGCGATGCAACGGGCCATAAAACTCAACATGTGTGATTATTCGGTGGATCATATCGACGAATATTTGGTTGTTTTAAAGCACAGGGTTTTCATGTAATTTCTACAACGTTTAGATGGATGATGGCTGACAGCTTACTATCGGGTCAGTTTAGCCTGAAAATATCAGGCTCAGCCAATAGCCGATGTTGCACAAATACAAAAAAGTGGAAAAGTGAGTAAAAATAACGAAAATAGTTGCTAGAAATAGTTGATTTTCTGATGAAAAAGTTGGTAAAAAAGTGAGTTTTTAGGAACTTTTGTACCCTATTCTACGTGAAGTCAAGGGTTTTACCATGTCTATGTTTCCCCTGCATGAAGTTAGGTCATGAGAATCGTAGATAACTTTAATTTCACCAAACCGGATGGTTTTTAGCGATATAGCAAAAAAAATTAAATGAAAAGAATATACTGCAACCAATGAATTTCATAGACATGAGACAGCAGAGAAATGATAAGTTGGTACGCCTGTGGCGAGATGGAATGCGCATGAGGATGACAGCTGAATTGTATGGGAGAGAATTTCATACAATTTTAAGGCCTGTCTCTCCCATAGCGCCCAGCTGTCATCCTCATGCGCATTCAATCTCGCCACAGGCGTACCAACTTATCATTTCTCTGGGAGACAGGAATACGTCCGAATCGAATGCCGACGAATCAGCATTTACAAAAACCTGAAGCGTTACTTCGTTCATTACTTCAAGACTTTGCTTGCAGAAAGTGGCAAAACATTACAACTGGCTCAAAAATACGTAGAAGGTAAAAATTCCAATCTGAAATTGGTAGAAGAATTATGTACAACACGAGAGGTTAGGTCGACGGAATTTTCGCTAAGAAAATTTAATGCAGGATGAATGTTAGGAACTTTTTTAGGATCATACTTCAAGGGTAGTTTTGTTCCTGTAATTTTTATGTCAATTTAACATCCATCCACAAAATACTGACTACAATATAGTGAACCCTAAGGTTCTTCAAGTGAAATAGAAATATTACGCAAGTGACTCAGGTGGAAGTTATTTGTTTTATTTTAGACACTTATAAGTCAGTAGCAAATTTTAAATCTGTTTATAATATTTCAAAAATGTTGAGGTTGAAGTTTTTGGATGTTTTGAAAATTTACTTATAAAAGCCTGACTTATAACTTGAAAGTGTCTTGGTTATAACGTAAACCTTCCACCTTATACGTTAATTCAATCATTTGCGCAATCCTTCTAAACAAAAAGCGAAAAGAAGGTGCACTATCAGTTAACTCTTTCAATTAACGATTTCCATCCTTATTCATAAGGATTCCAAAAGGAATTGCAATATACTAACAATTTTTAGAGCTTATGATTTTTATAAAATCTTTTTTTTGTGTGTGAACTCGTAATATCAGATGCAAAGGTTAAAAAATATAGCTATTGATGCATAAATGCAAATACGCAGCGGAGATACGTAGATTCATCTCAGAAAAGTGCAAAAACATAAGAAGTAGATGCGGAGCGACAGCACGACGTTTTTATGTGCTCTAGAGTTTACTCTGGTATAATGCCTTTTGCAAGGTAATAGAATTTTTATGGAAGTAAAGAAAGGAAATTTTCCAGCGCCGCAGGCGAAACTTTACAATTCTAACATTTTCTAATCTATTTTAATTGATTAAAAAAAAAGTGAGTAAGGGGTCTGAAAATAGTTGGAAAAAGTGAGAAAAGTGAGTGCGTGGAATCCCTGTTAATTTAAACTTTTAATTCGTTGATTTACAAAGCTCAATAAGATGATGTCTATCGTAAGTGAGGCAGTGTTCTGGCGAAAGTGGCCATGTAATTTGTATTAAAAAATGGTCGGCAAGGAGGGGAAGGGTTTTTTTCGGATATAAAAATCCAGAAAACATTGAACATCATTTAAGGATAATCTCATAAAATAACTAAACGGAGCTGATAGGTTTAAGATAAACAAATCGATCTATCGATTATTGTCTAACACGTCTCACTCCTCCAGCATGTCCATCAGTAAACATAGCCGAAAGTGTACCACTATATGGGAGCTAATCTCGACCATACAGGATATGGGATTACAGTCAACTATCTACTATTTAATCTATAAGAGAAAGACGTAGAGATGTTGTCTCGACCGAAGCCGGATAGTGAATGCTTTATTGTCGCAATTTACACGGTATATATAGGCTACCACAGGCTACTTGATGCTTGACAATTCAGTGGCAAACTGTGATCACCACAACTATATAAAAGCGTGAAAGCGTCAAACTATATTACCTCGTCTATGTTATTATTATTTTTTTAGAAAAACAAGAGCATCAGCTCAACAGCAACATCACTATTAGAGAATCAGCTTGTTTGATGTAAGTTTCTATCAGTTGTATATCTAATATGAAAAGAAAAATCTTTGACTTTTAAAAATAATAACATTTTGTTTTGCTTTTAAGTTATCAAACAGGAGACTTCTTTCCACGAATACGAAACCTCAACAACCCAGAGAACGTTATAGTTAAATTATAAATGAGACAATTTTCAACAAATAGCAAAAAGTTCAACGTATAAGTACCCAACAAGACTTGCAAGGCAAAAACTCGCAGGACAAAAACTTGCAAGAAAAGACTATTATTCCATTTGTCGAAGCTGTGCCGTGTTATTAAGGCACGAATTCAAAATTCGACAAAATAATCATTTTCATTTTTTCGCAATTTAGGGTGATACGGTGGTTTTAGGTCTGAATAAACTTGAGATTTTTTAAAGTTTTAAAAGTCATCGATGGTACCAGTCAATAAAGTGTTTCCAGTTTATGATATTTTAGCAAACAGTTTGAAAATCACTTAGCGAATTAAAATTTTGCGCCAAAAAATCATAAATTGAGAATCACTTAATTAATCACTTAAAAACTCTGATAAATCTAAAATTGTGTTTTCTTAAAATGAACAAACTCTAATTAAGCGTTTTGGCGAAATTCTAAATTTGTTGCCTTTAACGAAAGGTTCACTTGAAATAGTGAAAGGAAACAATTTTAGCAATTCAGTACGTGCAATAAAAGATTTTCATATAGGTTTATTGCACTACTAGGATGAAATTGCTGTACTATGAAAAAATTTGCATAATTTGCACTTTCCATAATTGAATTATTTCATCACACGGTGTGTTGCGAACCTCCGCTTCGTAAAATGATTTACTGGAATTTACTGGGATTTGAATACTTTTTTCATCACTACATGATAGATATAACTAAGTAATGGCGAACTTGAAGTATTTGTTGTCAAATAATTGATGTATTTTGCCTATTGTAATAGTTATTTGTTAACCAAGGGGAGAAAATAGGAAATTTCACCAAGAGCGAGAGTTTGCGGCCAGAGCGAAGCGATATTGAAAACTACAATAGGCAAACGCGAAAATACTTTTAAAAAAATAAAAAATAAATTGAAACACCATTTACACAAATGATTCTTCTTAACTACTTGTGGCACTTTTCATCTTTCCTTATTGGTTGGATAGATAACTACCCTTTTAATCAAAATAGTCAAAGTTAAGGGTCATTAGACAGTTTGCGCAAATGACGTAAAAGTTATAAGTCAGCTTATAAGTTGGAATTTATAAGTCACATCTTCATACAACAAACAATAAACCCTGGAAAGTTACTTATAAATTCTAACTTATAAATTATACGTCATTTGCACAAACTGTCTATTACAGATATATTCCAAATTTGCATATGTGTGTAATTGAATTATTAAAATGTAATGAACTTATTTCCCACTTATTACAGCTTCGTTGTATTCAATGAACTCGCTTGATATTCACGAGTGTTTATGATGCATAATTAGTTAATTATTAATTTATCGCTATGTCAAAGTCGACATTACACATGAGTTTGAGTGCGAATAAATTTAGCTGTAGTATCAATATCACGTTTATTAAACATATCACTGCCAATAGAATCATCATGTGCATCGTATTGATGAAATGTAATTTCCATAAATTTTAGTAAAAAATATTTGTAAATGAAGTGAAAGCTCCCACTCAAATGTTTTCAGTTTAAATGGGAAATAGATCCATTTCATCGTACCTAATGACACATTCAATGGTTTTTGTGATTTAATTGATTTCCATTGTACATTGCATTCGGTCGGACAGAAAATTGGAAAACAGCGACACCGTGAACCGTAGCTGAAACTAATAATTACCGCAAATAACCTCAGTTGGGTAATCTGATCTGTTCACTACGTTACAGTTTTTTAAATATTTAGAGGAGTGATACACGTTTTTACCAAAAATTATGGACAACTGGAAACCCCTCGGAGGTAATATTTTTAATAAAATAATTATTAAGAGACTGAGTGTCTAAATTGTATAACTGTTACATATTCACAAAGTGCTGTGAAACATCATTTAAATAATGAATGATTACTGTCAGTTCTGATACAACAATTTTCGGAATTTAGGAATCAAACCTAAAAAAATCCCAAAAAATTTTTAAACTTAAGAATTTATAGGAACATTAAAAATTTCAAGAATTTTTATGAATTGAATCTTAAATTTCATTATTCTTCTTAAAAATTCCTAAAAATTTCTTAAAATTCCAAAAATTCGTAAACTTAAGACAATTTTAACCTTTTGGGGGATTTTTAGTTCTAAATTACCGACGATATGATGAAATTTTAGATAAATCTAGTGATTTGATCAAATTTAGTGGTACTATTTACCTTCTTGTTTGATCGAAAGAATGGAAATAAAACCGGTTCCACCATTTGCTTTACATATTTTCCCCTATATTAATATTTAGCTATTTTTATAGTCGAATGTTGAAATTTAAATTTTTACATAGAAATTTGTTATAATAAAATTTAAATTCAATTTAAGCGAAAAAATCCTTAATTTCTTAATAAAAGCTACAAAAATGTTTACACCTCTAACCATACTTATGCTGCTTATGTCTAACGAAAAACCTACAAGACTGATGATGGTATTCTCCGAACACTATACAAGCAATTCGACCGACAATATAGGAAAGAAAGGTGAAAGGAGAATCTATCTAATATTTATTTATGGAAATTGATCGAGATTTTAAATCGACTAAGTTATGGGGTTTAAATAAGTTAAATTTGTTGTTGCATGCAATACCAAAAAGGTTAAAAATATTTAATATATAATCCTTAATAATCCCTTTATAAATAAATCCTTTTCTCGATGATTTTTTTCGTCTTTATTTTGCTTTCTTTTTTGCTAAAGCGAAAAACTTAAAGCATTATAAATTGAGATGAGTTGTAATGTAAAGTTTCTAGAGAGAATATAATCTTCTCATTTTTTTTTCTTCGTTGAAGAATATCCCAAAGAAGATAAAGTTGAAATTGAGTAAGTTAATCATATTTTAGGGTTTTTTTTTTCTTCAGAGATGTTAATGTTTACTAACCTGAACCGTGAACTGACGTGAAAAATCTGAAACATTAAAATTTACCTCAGGACTATACACCATTAAAAAAGGAGTGCGACGTCAACATTAGATTACGCACCTCAACTCCAAAATTTTTTGTTTTCAAATGTAGTTGATTTGTGGACAGAGTCGCGGACAAAAAATGGACTGTCGAATTGGTAAAATGAAAACTTCGAAGCAGCTACTGTATGTTAACTGTTAGCGAGAAATATAGCAAACTCCTCTAACGAATAGGGAGAAAAGGTGCACTTTACCTACCGGTGCCGAATAAGATGACTTTGATCAGAATCAGCTATGGGCCACTTGAGGCTGTATTTTTTTTATAATTTCACATATAAAATATTTATTGATGTGAATACAATAACCTCAGCTCATATATAGGTCTAGGTATGGGCCTGTCTTTTGTATACTCTAAATAAATTAAATTTGTAGGTAAGGTTGGTCATAATCATAAACACGTGTAGAAATTTTTATTAAAAACAGCGTTAAGCTAACATCAAATGAATTATAATTACTATAGCTGTACGATGAATACTTTAGGTAGAGAAAAAGTTAGCTGGAAATGTTTCCCAACGAATTTCCCATCTAATTAATGTTAGAACTTGTTAGTGCTTGATTGTGCTCTATCGCTTGTGTTAAATGTTAATTATTAATGTTAGGGAAAACATTTTAATTTGCCGTCAAGTCAATCAATCAATAAATAATGAAGTTCGGACCGAAAGTAAATAAGTTTTAACAAGCCAAAAAAACACCAAACCAATTGACAAAATTTCTTCAATCAATTAGTTTCGATCATTCCTCACTATATAAGCTGCAACTCATTAAATGAAAATGAAAATATTTACTTTAGGCTTTATCTTGTTTCATTTTATGCTTTCGGTATTAATGGCATCAGAGACACTTAATATTTATTGTAGAAAAATAAACGTCCTTCTAATGAAGGCATGTCATTTCACATTTTATATATATATATTCTACCAACGTTCCAGCAAATTTCTTATGCTATGAAGACAAGTAAAATGGAGTAAAGTTTAATATTTGTCATTAAAAATTAAGGGAAAGAAAATTCACGAACGATTTAATTCGCTTGAAAAATTCAAATGGTTGTGTAATTGCTGACGTCGGGATTTACACATTTCCATAGAAGACTTATTCAACGATGTATGCAAACAAAAATTATCTTCATACAGCACTTTGTTATCTGTGTTAACGTTGTCGCTGCCTGCCTGATGTATCTCTATACGCGGAGAGAGCATTATTCCCTTTCCACACTGTAAAATTAATCGACGGTGTATTGGTGTGTACACCGTCGACGGTACTACCTTTTATACATTATTTTGTGACACTATATAATGATATTTCAGATAAATGAAGAAATAAAGCGAATCAGAGTGTTCGTTATGCATAATTGTTTTGTCTGTGTCATTCTTTGCGATATATAGGTACGTTGTGGTATATAAAAAAAGAGACGCTCAAAATCGTATGCTTCGACCCACAAACGAAAAATCCATACAGTCTTCAAACACAGATTTATTACAGTGTTGTTTATAGGGCAATTTATTTTCGTTTTCATTTTATATTTCTCATTTGTCAATCACTTTTTCGTTAATTGGCATAATAGGATTGTCTAGTCTGCTTTATATTATCTCGAACAGTAAACAAGTCGTCGATCTCGTTGATCATTCTTTAATTACAGTCTACACATCGAACCTCTTGTCTTCTTAAAGGATTACTCGCGGACGCCAATTATAGTTGGGAACTATGATAATTTTATGTTTTTTTTTTATCGAAAGATAATGATAATCAGGACAAAATATTTGTAGACCCATGAGAGTTCATATTGGCATTACTCGGGACGACATTATAAAACATAATTAAAACTGTTCTTAGAACAACATACATTTAGAATTTGGATAAAGTGGAGAAAATGTAGTTCCTGGATAATCACTGAGATGGTCAATCCTTCAAGTTGGAGCGACCTTTTCAAAGTTCATCGGTGTAAACTGTGACCGGAAATTTTCTAATAAACTAAACTCAAAGTACGTTTTCACTTTTCGTGGGTTTTCGATTGTTTCCATCGGTTTATTCGTTCCACACTCATTCCATCTCATAACAGTGTTCGTTCATTTCTTCCCTTCCACACGTACGAATGAGCGCAACGATTCTCTTTGCGTTTTCCCTGTTGAGTGTGGAAAGCATAAAAAGCTTTGCGCACAAATAAAACTACCGAAATGTTCATAAGACTTGATTACCACTTACCAAAAAAGTTCTCCGTTTGAGAGTACAAATTGATTTTTTTTTCAATTTTTCCTTTGTATATTTGACAGTTTGCTCTCTAACGGCTCTCACACAGAGTACGTTTTGTTAAGTGGAAATCATACTTAACTCAGAGCTGGTGAAACTGCAACGACAAAATCTATTTTTTATTGAAATCTAACACACCAGAGGTCGTAAATTCAAAAAAAAGGACGACTACAATGGTACAAATGCTTCCTGTAATCATTTCACGTCACAAGCATATAGAGTCAAATAGACCAATGCGATGCATCAACTGTTATTTCGGTATGACTACTTTATACTCATGATGACCAAAAATACAGCACTGGAAATAAGAAAATATTTTCGGAATCGGCTGTATTAGTACGAACTGAACTGAACTGAACGAACTTTATTATTCTACAAAATACAAATAAGTCTATAATAATAACATTTCGACTATAGCAAGAGTTTAGCCTAAGAACGGCTTTTCAACTTAATTTAGTGTTAGCGTGTTAGTTATTTACATGGCGATGGGCGAGCGAGAAGGCGAAAGGAAAACTTAACAAAAACCTTTACTGATACTTGTGTATTAGTACGAATGTTGTTGTCTCAGATATAAAGATTTGACAGTTTGGATATTGTCAGTTTTTATTATCCAAGCGGGTTGTGTACAAAGTCTTTTTAAGTCTCCTTCAAACTATATAAAGTCTATGTAAAAAATGTACAATTCCCATTATCAGAATTACTTATTGTCCTTTGCATTAGTTTGCTTTTGTACGGCCGTAACGCCATCAAATATATTGGTGGTCTCACCGGTGCCAAGTGATTCACATTTTAAAATAAGCGAAGCAATAACAGTAGGACTAGCAAATGTCGGACACACTGTCACCATTGTTTCTGCTTATGATTACAAGCCACAAAACATGTCTAAGGTTCAATCGATTCAAGTGACTGGTGCTGTTCAATGGGCAGAAGGTAAACAAGACTTAATGGAAAGCTAAAATTTGTTTGTCAATCTTATATACAAATAGCAAACGACAATTCACTTACAATTAAGAGCTCATAGCCTGAAACTGCAAATACCCGAACTTGTTTTGACCTGAACCTGATTGAATCAACTTTGATACGATCTGATTTTAGTGATTAGGTCTAACCTAACCTGAAACCTGACAGGTTGACCTGCAAATTCGTATAAAAATTCAAGTGACCTGAAACCTGACCTGGCAGGTTGGATTGAAACAGATTCAGGTCGGGCTTGTTTTCTAAAATTACCAGACCTGACCTGAAATTGCCGGTAATACAGATTTTTACCTGCGATCAACCTCGGGCGACAGAACTTTGAAGCCGCTGTGGACAACACATGACCGATTTTAAAATAAAACTACACAGACCGTCTAAACGGTCTAAACGTAAGAAATATTCCGTATTTAGAATGGAATCTGCAGCCAAACTTTCAAATTTCGTTCTAAATATCTAAATTTTGAGGTTTCAACGATTTTAAAATCATTCTAATTGAATAGAATGGTGACACAAGCTGTTTAATAATCTCTAAAAACATATCTTTAGTTTCCACTAAAATTGACTGAATCAATGCATAATATACTTCACTGAACACACTGCCTAGACATCGTTTAACATCGACAAAAATTCTACGCTGCAAGCGCATTTCATCTAATAATAATGAACTTTCAAGACTGATTTCTTTAATTAACATTTAAATGATTTGCACTCGATATAAACCTCACACATTATGCATTTGTTATGCATAATGTTTATATTGTGTATCCATATACCATCGATCCTCGCACAGTGGTATGGCATGGTATGGCACTATGGTATGGCTGCGATATATACCGCTCTCTTCATGAATAAATAATGCAGAGCTTTCGAAATTATGAAATAAATTAGAGTTTATAGCTGAGTGAAAATTGTTGTGCTTAAAATAATGTTCGACAGTAAATGTTAAAACTTTATGTTTTTGCAACAACTCTGCAATATGAATGTATAAACTAAAAACGAAAATTTTACTATACAAAGCTGACATTACAACCAGCCAGTCAGTGTATAATGCATTATGGCTGCGATGTATATATACTTCGAAGTTTTGCATCTCATCTTAATATTTTTCTTGCTCGGCTCTTATGGTTTATACATTTTCTCGTCTTTCGCTTTCCAAATTCGTTGCAATAAATTACTATCTGTTTCAACGTTTTTCTTTTTTATTTTAAGAATTCAAAGCCAAGGATCTAGGCGCATTTGAGAAGTCGCCGGTCGATACCATGGTCTCAATGTTATTTTCCGGCGGTTGGGATTTATGCAATCTTACGTTAACCGATCCAGCTGTGAGAGCCTTATTTAACCATACCTACGACTTGGTTATCGTTGATATTTTCGGCACCGAATCTTTGATAGTATTGGGTCAAATATTTAACGCACCAGTCGTTGGTTTCTCAGCATACAGTACGGCAAAATGGACAAATCTGCTCCCAGTGTCATACAAGTTGAACTTTTCGAACAGAGTAGCTTCATTGTTTCATCGTATACATTACAGTATATTCCATATGTACGAATCAATTACGTTAGCATACTTGCACCATCCATTACAGGTAAAGGAATTTGTGAAACAATTTCACAAAATTGAGTTTTACATTCTTCTTTCAGCGTTCCGTGTACATTAATGCATTTCCGAATGTTAAATTATCATATGATGACGCTAGAAATAATGTTGCGATAACATTTGTGAGCTCACATTCCTCTTTGACCGAGCCAACGACCAAAGTCTGTATGAGCTTACCGCTTACATTAATCATTTAATTTTAAATTCTCGTTGGTAGGTACCGAATGTAATTGAAATCGGTGGAATCCACGTCGAATGGAACGGGTTTAAAAGACCAGAACGTCCATTATCTCAGGTAAATAAAACTACAAAGGTCGGTCGACACTTGTCGATGAAATCAAATATTTTTTCAAATTCAATTTCGACTGGAGATCGGAATGTCAGAGGATCGAACATCATTTGCGACTTTTGTAATAATTCTCTTATCTACGATGGGAACAGAAAATTACACCTCATAATCCAGTCAAATTGGGGAGTAGCAATATTTAATCGACATCAATTTGACTTCAGGATATCAAACAATTCATTGACACAGCCACTGATGGTGTTGTGTACCTTTCATTCGGTTCCATTTCGAAAGGTAAAGAACTTCCAACGAATAAACGAGACACTTTCATCAACACCTTTGCCAAGCATAAGCAAAAGTTCATTTGGAAATTTAGCGAACCTACAGTAAAAATGCCGGAAAATGTTTTAGCTAAGAGTTGGTTTCCACAAGCAGGTGATTATTTCTATAACACTCACTAAACCAGAAGCTTGTACCGAATCAGCTACAGCTGAACTTCACCAGCTGATCAACAAAAACACTCTACTTGTATAATATACAATCAAAACACATTCTAAGCAAAGAGTTTACTACAGTCATACGTGTTATGTGCGCACACAGATGACATCAACATATGTATGCACTGTAGCTTGCCTTTGAATTGTTTTCAAATGAAGTTGTTCAGCTGTAACTGATTCGGCAGTAGCTTCTGATCTATGTAGGAAAAATATTTTCGCTTGTGCTCAAGTTTCTGCAACATCTGCTTCCAGATATTCTTGGGCATATGAATGTGAAGGCATTTATATCAGACGGTGATTTGTTGGATTGTATTGAAGCTGTTTATCACGGTGTACCTATCCTAGGAATACCTCTCTTCATCGACCAAATAAGAAATGTTAAACGAGCCTCGGAAACTGGGTGGGCTGTGACACTGGATTACAGCAATATCACTGCAATTTCTGTCGAGTGGGCTTTGAATGAAATTTTACAAGACAAGTAATTATCAGATCTGAAGTCCAGTAATGTACCGACGGTCATGTTTATTTCATTATTTTGTTAAAGATATTTGGAAAAAGCTCAATCAGTGTCAAAACATTATCGTGACCAGCCGATGACCCCAATGAACACCATGGTTTATTGGTCGGAATATGTGATTCGGCACAGAGGAGCACCTCATTTGCGTGCACCGCGTATCGACTTGAACTATATCCAATACCATAATGTCGATGTTTTCGTGGCAATATTTTGTTTCATTATGCTTTATGTATATGCGGTGAAATGGACGATGCACAAAGTTTTCTGGCAAAAGTCTAGACTACGAGTGAAAGTGGAAAGAAAAGAGCAATAAAAAGATACATTTGAAAGTTGCAATAAGCAAAAGATACGAGGAGGGCATCATAATCATTGGAATGATAAGAAATATAGCGATTTACGTTCGCTGAATCATTGTAGGTAAAATGAATTTTGGAAAAGTTTTTTTTTATTTTGAAAATAATAACGACAGAAAAGAGGTGTCTTTAGCAGACACCCAACCTTGAATTGTGTACTGAGTAAATATTTTTTTTATCCCCATCAACAAAGAACGCTGACACTTTTGAAGATATAAAATAAAAATGAAATTAATGTTAAAAGAACAATTTGTAATTGGTTTGACTTATCCCTCTTGATGAATGCGTAACTGTGGAGTCTACAAAATGTAGACGGTGAATTAACGGTTTACAAGCAAAGCTGTATCGGCGTCAATGATTTTGAAACTTGATTTGACAAGAAGTGGTTACTTCATGTCGTGAGATACAGTCTGCCCATCGTTGTTGAAAACTTTAATGGGAAATAACATTTTCAAATGGAACGAAAACTTCGCGCTATACTCGCATTTGAATAATTTTGCTGTAAAACAAACTGAATGCAGTGCAGAACAGAAACACCACAACATAAAATTCGAATCTACCAACCAACGTACACATAATACCAGCATTTATCAAATTGGATATATTGCCAGAATTTGTTATTACATTAGTATGCAGAAACCATTGCCGTTGCATTACACAAAATGGAAATCTCCAATGCATTTGGGCAGCGTCTAGGAAAACCGATTTATATCCTTCAACATTTAGACTCGCTGGAACGAAATTTAATTAATTTAACTGAAACTCTATTATGCTAACCATCGTTTATTGAATTCAACTTTAAATTGGCTTTGAAGTAGTTGCTTGTAGAACATTTTTAATGTACTTGTAAACAAACAGAGCGATTCTTCTGAAAAACAGAAGACCGAAATCGGACGCATTTTCTATTGGAATTTTTTTTAAGTACCTAGAAAGGTATTCGACCCCAGAAGCCAAAACCACTTTCAAAAAAATTCTTCGAAGATTGTGTGACTAGTGTGAGGTGATCGAAAAATGAAAACTTGCACTTTTCTTACAAAAATTTCTCCAGTTACACGAGCCGTACAGGATCGTGTGGGGTGTCATTAGAAAGTTAATTACATGTACTTCCGGGGCAAATAGGGTCTTATTTGGTTTGAAATTCATCTACACTGAAATATGTACAGTTGAAGTTTTCAACCGAAAAAAGACTGAAAACTTACACTTTTTTTACAGAAATTTCTCTAGGTACACGGAACGTGCATGGTTGTGTGGGGTGTCATTAGAAAGGTAATTGCATGTTTTTTCTACCAGCCACAAAAGCTTCGAAGAATTTTTTTGAAAGTGGTTTTGGCTTCTGGGGTCGAATACCTTACTGGGCACATATAAAAAATGCATCCGATTTCGGTCTTCTGTTTTTCAGAAGAATCCCTCACACTGTTGTCGCATATATACTGTAAATAGTGGTAAGCTGTATTGGTGGACGTTCAGTATCATTCATTAGTTCAGTGAGTGGGTTATCCAAAATTAAAAGGAACCCGACCCGAAACCAGACCCGCTTTTACAGTTTCACACTTTTTTTTACCGTTTTTTTCTTCTTCCGATGAAAGAAAAAGTTTCCTTCTAATTCTGAGAAAATTAACTCATTACACTACTTTACCGTTGCTAACACAATACAGTTATTCCCTCAGAGTAATCATACCTAGAGAGGAAATTACGAACAGAATTACGTAAAATTTGTGGTCCGACATGAAATACGTAATATTTGATAGTGTGAGTTTTTCCCTACTAAAATTTAAATGTGCCTAGTAGAAGGATTTTAAATTTTTTTTTAACAATTTTACATACAGTTACCACCGATATCAACAAACACAACGAAAATAATAGAAATTGACCCGTGTTGTTTTGTGCAGCAAATCAGTTGTACAATTTTACATTACACAACCGAAAAGAAATGTCTGAAAATTGCTTGCATCGAAAGATTTAAAGTAATAGATTTGATATGATGGGACTATAGTCTTGGGAACGTTTTAATGAAATAAAACAAAACTTTAGTGTTACTTGCACGCACAAATTTCCTGTATATTTCGTCTTTTACTTGTTACCCGAAAAAAATGAGCAGGCATTTCCCTTGACTCCTTTACTTTGGCATCCCTTAATGAAGCATGTTTGCACCATATTTTATGTATAATAATAGGTAATTATTGCGAACGAAACAAGAATTTCAAAACGCGTTTTGGAAAATACAAAACTGACAACTATCAAAATTTTCAACGCCTACATGTGTTAGTGAAAATCTCTACGTAAAATTGTACGAAATGTGAATCTTAGACAAACTGATGTCGAAACCACATTTTATCGTACGAAATACCTGTCTAGGTATGATTTCTCTAAGGTTATTCCACACAATGTCGCGACCCTAAGTTTCCCACTATATCTTTATAACCAGTATAGTCACTCTAGAATAGCGGGGTTAGTTTAATTTATCGTCTACAGCTATAACGTATGGCAAACTACTGACATTTCTAGCACCACAGATATGCTAAAATTGAAATTTTACGAACGGGACATTCAAGTGTGGAATGACTTTAAAAGTAAATCATTTTAACACGTTACGAGTCCTCAGCGACCTTTGACACCAGAGATAAATGATTATTTCAGTGCGACAGTTTTTAATGCATCTTGTGTAAGAGTCTCTGTACTGTATGTACGTTTACATAAAATAAAATGTAAACATTCCCGTTAAGGTAATAAATTTTCACATTTCATATGGCACGGGAATAGTTGGTTTTATGAGTTTTTAGTTTGTTTCTTTATTGTTCAATGTGCTTTTAGTATCATGTCGGTAACACAGAAGAGAATCTAGAATTTGACAGAATTCCGTTTTTGTGATTACACACTAGGGGGTAATCATTTACTTCTTCTTTCGATTTTCTGGCTACGATGGAGTAATATAATCTGAGGTCACGGAATTATTATTCATTTAGTTGAGCAACATAGAATTGACTTAACTCGTAAATTTTAAATAAAATAACGAAAACAAAATATCTAAGATATCGTTTGAAAATTCTCTAAAGCCGGATGAGATAGACAGTGCCAGAATGCTTTTCAACAGTGAAAGAATTAATAACAAATTTCCTATACTCACAAAATAAGAATTTTGGTTTTCTGATTGGAGAGCCGGCTTTGAAGTGCTATCTTAGGGAAAATTTTTAATGAATAATAAGTCTAACGAAGTAAAAGATTTTCCATCGAACATTAGACGATAATTTAAACTAAACAATTGGCAGTAGTAAAATGTTGCGATTGAGGGATGCCGCACTTATTGGACTAAATAAAGTAGACCTCTCGATGACGATGCGCTTGTCACTTATTCAATTTATGGTTCCTCTGAATGGGATGTTCCAAGGTAAATATAGCGTGGATCAGATGTGCGCTGGCACGAAAGTTCGATACAAACGTCATCTCATCCATTCGGTAAAAGCAAAATAGGGAATAGAAAGTCGGGCCATCTGTTGTCAGATAGCTAAAATATTTTGTGAATCGTAGTCAACCATTTCAAAAAAAGATGTCACGGGCATCGATCTTATGTGCTAGGCCGCGTGTCTGAATGGCATTTCCATCGCCCATATATTTAGTGGAAATTAGTGGAATATTTCAGGTTTTTCTTCCAATTTTTGCGAGAAAATGTCACGACGGATAACGCGTGCAGATCGTAATGGCGGAACATGAACATTGCCAAACAGCTTTTTGAGTCGTATATGTTTCATTCTCTCGAACTATGTATATTCAAAGCTTCATCTTAAACTGTACTTTAACTTTCAATAAGCCATACACTTTATCATAATCATGGGTACTATACATTCAAAATCAACAAGTGTTTCAATATAAAAAAAATTAAAATTTCTATTCTATAAACTTTAAACATTCGACGTTATATTGATTCAAGCATATATTTTAAAAAGAATCGATCACTGATGGTACGACAGGTGAAGAGAGCTAGCCTTTTGAAGTAGTTCCAAAAAACAGTGTATCTTTAGTGTAATTAGTAATACAACCTTCATTTTTCACACTAACTTTTGCAACTACTTCAGCCCTTAGACTAAAAATGTTGCAAAATCAAGAGGTTATACCGAGTTCTTTAGTAACTACTTCAGGCCAATTAGAGAGCCGATGTCATTGCATTTCTAGTGTTTCATCTGTTAGACAAACTGATACGCGCATTCAATTGTTGTGTCGGTATACTAAGTTTTGCCTTACAGTTGAAAATTTCCTATCTCATCCCCTCGCACATCCCCTAAGAGCAAATATAAATGTCAAATTGACTTTGTTAAACAATTGTCGTTTCAATCATATAGCAAGAGACCGAGAGCTCATCTACGCTCTGTTAAAGCAGAACCAAACGAAACGAAGTTTTGTGTTCAACTTTATGTTATCCACTGTGTAAGGAAATTTTTTGAACAACTCAACTATCTATTAGCTACTCAATTATTTACATAGCAATTGTGAAAATTTAACTTTTAACCCAAAACCAGCTCGGAAAAATGTGTTCTACAAGCGTACGGAAGCAAAGAGACACAGTCATTTAGCTACTTTGGGAAAATGTTTATTTATGCAAAAATTACTCAGGGTTAGAGAAAACTAAAATGGTAATCATTCATGAAATTCTAAACCCATCTGTACGCACAAAGTTGAAATAATTTGCAAAATTTGTGGATTCACACCTTTACGTGTTCTGGTAATTATTTTGAAAAGTGTTAAATGTCTAACATGTGTAGCATTTATAAATAATTAAGTGGTTAAAGGTATAATGAATAATGATTGACAAGGCATAATGAGAACGCGTAGTTAGCATTCAATCTTCAGCGTTTTTTATATCGAAAATCTGTAGATTTTCTGTTATTTAGTTTATTGATAGGATAGGATCAGTCGATTTACGAATAAGGAGCCCATTTGAATCATTCGTCCCATCGATAAGTAATTGAAAGAATTTAAGAACTCGTTACATTTGGCTCTCTTTATTCTTCACCTTAGTTTTGCCTTACCAATTCAGATGTGTACGATGTAACCAAAATCCACCACAACAATCCCAGAGTCCAGAGAGGAACACAAAAAAAAACTTGAAAAATCCATAAAAATCTTGATTTTCTAGAATTAAGAAGATGATGGACAAAATGGGAAGCTGAAATTGTAGGAACCAACCTACTATCACCTCGATAATCCCAAAATTCCAGACGGGAACCCGGAGAAACCTGAAAAGTCCCTTAAAATCCTTAAGTTTGAGAACTGGGAAGACTATCGGGTGAAGCTCTGTCAAATACATATTTTAATAAAGAGAATACTATGCAAATCAACAAAAACCAAAAGTTATCGGCATTATTCAAGGATTTGGAAGTCTCACCTGAAGGACAATTAGCAAATGCCGTAGTTTACACTTTTGATACAAAGGGAATACTTATACTTGAAAGTATTGTACTCCATTCAGACTTTTGATTATTATGCACAACTAAATCCTTTTTTGTTGTTTTTGCTGTTTCAACTTGCGCTTAAAGGGTTTTTGACTGTTGCTATACAAAAAAAAATATTCAAAACTTATAAAGTATTGTTATCAGTGTGCTCAGGAATAAGGGACAGACATTACAGTTAATCTGGAACTATCGGAAGGAGTAATTTTCCATATTAAAGTTCTGAAAGTTCTCGCTGTAGGATTACGTAAGCACCCCTTTCTCGACATGTTGTTCGTTATATTTTTTTTTGTCTTTGTAAAATTGTTTAGTCTGTTTACGTCTGCCACATATTAAACCTATTTCCACAACACACATCGTACTAACGCTAGCAAACAATCTCGCGTTGTGTTATGTTGTTTATAAATGTGGGGTAAAAATAATCTTAGCTTTTTTCCATCTTTCACATCCTAAACAAAACAAAAACAACCAACAAATATCCGCAGGATACGAGAATGAAGCATGATTTTTTGACTCAGTGAATTTCTAAATAAAGTGATAATATTTCACCTGCTCAATTTGTCTATCCAAACACTACCTCAATATTTCAAATAAAACTTATCAGCCTTGCGGATATTTTGGGTGAAATGTAACATTCATATTTCAATTTTCGTTTCGTGTATATTTAGTGAACGAACAGTACGCGTTACCACAATGTACATGTTATTGCGATATTTGATCGACTCTCATTCCGAACTGTATTTTCGATGAATTTTATTTTTTAAATATTTATTTGGTAAAAATATGCAAAACTCCTAGTATTATTAAAACATTTTGTCTTCGGAAATGAACGAGGAATAGTACGTGGCTCTGGTTGTTTCTCCGGAAACAAATCACCACTATTCGACTGTCTCTTTCGTGAGGTTCACTTTTAGAATCTGGTTGTAAGAAACCCCTTCTAGCGAGAATAGGCTTTGATTGGCGTATTGGATGAAACCACAATCAGGCTCACGAAGACAACGATCATAGCGGCCTCGGTATACTGCGATGTATAGAAAATCTGGACCTCAATTGTCACATATTCACACCGTAAGTGGACTTCGGATTTTAAATTTGTAGCTAAATCAATTTAAAAAAGAAATGAGTGTACTAACTAATATGAGAATATCGTGAACTGGAGTAAATCGTGAACTGATACCAGACTAAAACGCAACTTCAAAAATTTAATTTATGTCGAAAGATTTGTAACTTTTTCCCTTAATTTGCAACCACTTTAAGTTTCCCTAAAAGTTTTGATTTAAAGAAAGCGAAATTAAACCGACATTGTCGGATGATAGCAAAAAAAATAACACGGAGAATTATTTTAGTACACGGTCGTATGGACAGATACGAAATAAAATTATTTATTAATTGGATCATTTTTAATTATTTATTTTGTTTGTTTGTTTATTAATTTATTTCCAGCAATTGTTTAAAACCGTTCTTTTCAATTAATTCACTGTGTATACCTCTGCACCTGGTATTATAACAAAATTCAATGTGTTCAATTAATACACTCGTAATTTGGAAAAATAAAAACTAATTAAACAAGACAAAAAACTGAAATAAAGCACGTAACGCTTCAGACTCACGGTGTGGTGAGTCTAAAATTAATTTTACTGAAAGTATTTGCGCATGAAATGTCTTAACGGATTTGTCTTTTCGTATGCGCGAATACTGTATTTTCTGTGTTCTTCCTGTATAAAAGTACTCTTCTCTATACTTTCATATTTTGTATACTTACTGCACACTTTGTTCCGATAAAGTTGAAATAAGGATACATGAACACGGAGGTTCGAAATGGAGGGGATCCGCAAAAAAATATTTCCTTTTCGCAAAATCAAAAAAAAATAAATTTTCGAGTCTTTGTACTCTGACATATTTGCATATTTCGATTTGACCTCTACCGAAAGGCAGTTTTGAAATATTTATTTCGTTAGTAAGAAGTCTTCATTTAATCAGAAAATATTGAATTTTCAATCTTCAACTTAATAGTCTTTACATGCTTTTGAGCTTAAAGTCAATTCATTTTTCATCCACATGCGTCTAAAATCGTACTTTTCATGTTTGAAGCACTACTTTCGAAGCTCTCAGCATGTTAATTCCATTACATAACTCGGGATAAAAATGAAAAGTCTCGTTTTCGTGTGTTTCTTGACCTCGTTTAAGCCTCGGATCAACAAAATTCACACGAAAACTCTACTTTTCTTCTTTTTCAGAAAAATACTAATAGACCGATGAAGAAAATTGGTTCATATGATCCATGTGGAAGAGGAGGCAAATGCAGAAATCTTGTGCTCAAAAATTTGCAATTAAATTCATTTCAGGCGCACCGTGTACACGAGCACATTAACCGTTATAAATGTTTCCCATCTCTTGAGAATTACTCCCATCTCATTACTCCAATATTGCCCATCTACAAACTTAGCCTCATGATTTTCATTCTCCGTCGATTAAAACCAAAATTTTGAAAATCGGTAAAGAATTACTCGATTTAACAATTGAAGTTACCTCAAGCAAACTTTTGACCGTTTCCTTTGATTGCTTGTAGCTGTCAGTAACTTTAATCAAATCTTCGAGTAATGCAGACACAATTGACATTTTCTTCACTAAATTCAACAGAATCGATCAATTCTGTTTTCACAAAAAAATAAATTAATTTCTTCCATGAAGACTCGCGTGCAACGTTATGTTTACCTCCGATTAACTTTACACCACAATAACCAACCACAAACTGTCAAAATATTAAAAAAAAAAAAATCAAAAAACCGACCAAATTTAGAAATCATAAAAATTATTAATCGCTACTTCTTCTCATAGAACAGCTATATAAAGGACATATAATATTTTCATACTGGCATACTTGTTCACTGAGTTCTACTGAACAGTTCATCGACTGCGGTAAGTAGAACACAAGGGTTCGAGTTGTTGAAGTGGATAGGTTGTTCGTGTAGCGGGTGTTTCTTCGGAAACATGTGCCGTAAGCTTACAGCCGCCACTATGGGAAGTGTTGTCGAGTGGATAGGTTGTTCGTGTAGCGGGTGTTTCTTCGGAAACATGTGCCGTAAGCTTACAGCCGCCACTATGGGAAGTGTTGTGGATTAGGTTCTTAGAAGACAGGTTTTGGTTCTTCGGAAACATAACCGCATTCTACCAGCCGCCACTATGGAAACTATTCTTGAAGTGGATTAGGTTATTCAAGGATTGGTTCGTTAATATTAACTGTCGCAGGAAATATTAAAATTCTTTAAATCTTAGTAATCTATACATTTAGATGTTAGTCCAGTCGTATTAATTTTTCAATTTTCATTAAATCTCAAACAATTTCTATACATTTAGCTACTAGTCCAGACGTGTAAAATTTTCAATTTTCAATTTTCATTAAATCTTAGTAATTATCTATACATTTAGATGTTAGTCCAGTCGTATTAATTTTTCAATTTTCATTAAATCTTAGTAATTATCTATACATTTAGATGTTAGTCCAGACGTATTAATTTTTCAATTTTCATTAAATCTCAAACAATTTCTATACATTTAGCTACTAGTCCAGACGTGTAAAATTTTCAATTTTCAATTTTCTTTAAATCTTAGTAATGATCTGTACATATGCAATGCAATATGCCGAAAAATAAATTAAAACGCACACGGAACAGGAACAAACGACGACGTATATATAACCAAAGAAAAGAAGAAAACGAACTTCGAGACAGCATTCTCAACGTAGTGCAGAAACTAGCAGCCAACGATGATGAATCTCATCAGTATCCGGATGGCTATCAATGGTCAGTTGTTTCACCTACGAACAATGATGAAATGATGTCTCACAACAAAAATGCACAAAAAAAAAATTCCAACGTCGGCTGCAAATAAAAAATATGAACAAATCTGTCAACGGTCCTACCATGGTAAACAAAAAGAAATTGTATTGGTGTGGAACACAAAGATAAGCGACTTGTATCGAGAGCCACTAGACGGGATTGAACCAATATTCAATCAACGACTCAACCAAGAAAGACATGCGACTGAAAGACTGCATACACAACACCGTTTATCATCAGGTGCATCATCTACACGAAAGAAAAAACGTTTGGGTGGAACATCTGAACGAATTGAACCATTGGCATCACAGGAAGACCCAGTCGAACCATTTGAACATCAAGATTCAGTGGAAATAATGGCGTCATCATCTACACGAAAGAAAAAACGTTTGGGTGGAACATCTAAAAAAGTCGAAACAATAACGTCACAGCAAGACCCAGTCGAACCATTTGAACTGCAAGATTCAGTGGAAATAATGGCGTCATCATCTAAACGAAAGAAAAAACGGTTGGGTGGAACATCTAAAAAAGTCGAAACAATAACGTCACAGCAAGACCCAGTCGAACCATTTGAACATCAAGATTCACTCGAAATAATGGCGTCATCATCTACACGAAAGAAAAAACGTTTGGGTGGAACATCTGAACGAGTCGAACCATTGGCATCACAGCAAGACCCAGTCGAACCATTTGAACTGCAAGATTCAGTGGAAATAATGGCGTCATCATCTAAACGAAAGAAAAAACGTTTGGGTGGAACATCTGAACAAGTCGAACCATTGGCATCACAGGAAGACCCAGTCGAACCATTTGAACTGCAAGATTCACTCGAAATAATGGCGTCACAAACATCGAATGCATCCGATGTAAATATAGAGGTAAAACATTTTCATTATTTCAATCTGTAGGATTTCAAGTTGTCCTGTTCAAATAGAATAACAACATAGTGTGCATTGTATGCTTGACTTAATTGAACTTCTTACTTGCATTAAACGTTTCTTATAAAACGGTCGTGTTTCTTTACTTTACTTCACTGATTCCACTGTGAGAGGAACTCGAATTTCTACACAATCAAATTTTATTTTAATAAAATAATCCGTTTTTACAGGAACCATTGGCGTCGCAGGAAGTTCCACCAATTCCACTATATCAAATCGTGTGGATGGGTTCGCTTACATTACTTGCTAGTAAAGTCAAAGTTCAATTTCATTATCTTGTTGGCAACATAGATTTAGCAAATAACTCGTTGCCAGTCGGTAAAGATGAATCGGAACCAGAAATATTCATAACTGAATTAATCGATTTAGACAGAGATACATTTGATTTTGTAGTGGAAATATTTAACGTAATTTGCTCAAATTTGTATGGTAATATTATACTTAATAATGAAACATAATTATCTTTTACAGGATCGACAAAATTTCTGTTTGTTGTTAGCCTTCCCAACCGACGTAGACAACTATCTCTTACGACTTCAAGTGAATATATTGCAGTCAGAATTTATAAACTATCTAAACCACCACGTATCTGGTGGAGTAATCAAAATTTATGGAAGTAAAGATAACAACCCATATACAATATTTGTATTCCCATACAATCATGTTGCCCCTTTTTTAACTGCCTTACCAAAAGAAATTAAGAATAATAGCTTAGTATTGCTTATTATTCACGGATAAACTTGTTATAAAAATCACTAAATCTTGTATAAATCACTTATACACTGTTAACTATTAATAGAAGAAAATTGAAATAATTAATTTGTTTTTGTTAAAAATCAAATGTGATATAGTTTACTTATACACTGTTAACTATTAATACAAGAAAATTGAAATAATTAATTTGTTTTTGTTAAAAATCAAATGTAATATAGTTTACTATTACATTGTTAACTATTAATACAAGAAAATTGAAATAATAAATTTTTATTATAATAAAAGAATTCGTTAAAAAACTCTTCGTTTCTTTAACTAAATCTTAAAAAACTTAATTTTTAATTGGGTAAAAGAATTTTAATATTTTATTTCATAAGAAACTGTTTGTTCGTTTAAACATAACCGCCACTAAAACAACCGCCACTATTAGAGGAAGGTTGCGTGAATAAGTTCTTCGAAATTAGGTTGGTTCTTCAGAAGTGTAACCGCCACTAAAACAACCGCCACTATTAGAGGAAGGTTGAGTGGATAAGTTCTTCGAGATTAGGTTGGTTCTTCAGAAGTGTAACCGCCACTAAAACAACCGCCACTATTTTTCACAATCCCTCATTGATTCTGATTCTCGAATTCTAGAAAACAATCAAACCAGTGAAGATGGGTCGCCGCAAAAAATTGGTGCCGCTGCCGGGACAAACAAAAATTACAACATTTTTCAGTAAAGGTGCAATTGAAATTTTCTTTTAAATAATTGTAATTTTTAATTTCCATTTTTACACTCATCACAGTAATCAGTATCAGTAACTCAATGAATCCTAACAACGAAACTGAACGTATGCACACATTGCCAATCTACTATAACAACGTCCGTAGTATCGCAAACAAACGAAACATCAGTATGAAAATCGAACTCTGCGTGTACTTGGTGCTTATCTTCGTCGAAACCTGGCTAGACAATGGATTATTCTCCAGCGTATATTTTCCGGACAAGTTCAAAGTATATCGTTGTGACCGAGCAAATCAAGCATTGCGGCGCTCGGGCGGTGTGGCAATTTTGGTTCATCATTCGTTGAACAGCAGAACAGTAATGATAAATTCGACAATTGGACCGGATGACGCAAGTGAATTTTTGGCTATTGAGATATGCATCAAACCTCAACCGTTAATACTGTACGTTTGCTACATGAGTGTGTTCGACCCAAGCATTGCTGCGAAACATTATCATAATGTGAAACTCGTCGTAGAGAAATATCGCAATCACAGAATAATTGTCCTTGGCGACTTCAATCTGCACGACATTAATTGGTCTCTCGATGATGATGACGAAAACGCCTATTTACCGTACGCTCCAACCGATCGCAACATCAATGGAAATCGTTCGTGTTATCAAACTGATGCGCTCGACTTCTTGGACAGAATGCTCAGCCTGCCGATGTCGCAATTATCGAATTTCCGCAACAATGCACTAAACGTTTTGGATTTATTATTCGTGAATAATTCTGCTGCAGTCAACGTAGCTAAAGACCGACATACTATTATTGAACAATCACAGCAAGATGACAGACACATTCCGTATGAAATACAAATGGATTACGACGCCAAATCATCGGTCAATGTGGAATATGTTACGTTTTATCAGTATTCAAAAGGACATTATGAACGAATGGCGCAGCAATTGGAAGCGATCAACTTTCAACACGAATTCATGATTAGAGATGTGGACTCGGCTTACACATTTTTCGTTCAAACAGTGAAATCTCTAATTGAACAGAACGTACCGAAGAAGACCATCAAAAAATACTCGAACAAACCCAAATGGTGGTCGGCTGAACTGCAACGTTTGAAAAATCGTCGAAACAAATTGCATAAAAGAAAATCTGAATCGTACGACGCAGCGTACGAAGCAGCAGATCAAGCATTCAGGGATGAAAGTGACCGCCGTTTCAACGAACATATGCACAATGTTCAAGAGAACATCAAACTGAACCCTGCCGAATTTTGGAAATTTGATAAATTGAATGGTGGAACCGAAAAGTATCCTGACACAATGAACTTTGGTGACAGAGTTGGTTCGTCTACGGAAGAAAGTGTGAACATGTTTGCAGATTACTTTGAATCGCTATACGTGCCCGATACAGAGAACTGGAGCTTCGAGGAAAGATACGTTCCGGTGAGTGATGCAGAAGATATCAACTTGTCACTATTTGACATCGAAGCAGCAATTCACTCACTCGATTGGAGGGGCGGTGCAGGACCAGATGAGATCAAGCCGATCGTCATAAAAATGTGTGCTTCAGCAATGGCCTGGCCAATGTGGCTGCTGCATCAAAAATCATTCGACAGTGGGAGAATATCTGCAGCATCGAAAATGTCGCGTATTGTTGCTGTCTACAAAAAGAAAGGTGCCAAATCCGACGTCAAAAACTACAGAGTAATCGCCATTCAAACCATTCTGATGAAAGTCCATGATATTGCCGTCAAACGTGAAATTAGTAAATTGATTCAGCCTCAGTTGAAGAGCGCGCAACATGGGTTCAGAAACAGGAGATCCGTAGTAACGAACTTGCTAGCACAAACAACACTTGCACATAAAGCATTCGAGCGCAATTGTCAACTGGATACGTTTTATGGGGACTACAAGGCAGCATTCGACAAACTGGTGATCATGTTATTGATTATTAAGCTAGCAAGATTTCGAATTGGCAAGAAAACGGCAAGATGGATATGGCAATACTTGATCGGCAGAACCAATTTTGTCCAGATTGGGAAATCTATATCCAGGCTATACGAGTCACCATCAGGAGTACCACCTGGAAGTTCACTGGGACCTGTATTGTTCACCATTTTCATTGATGACTTGGTCGACGTTGTGGAATTTGCTCGCACGTTACTGTTCGCTGACGACATGAAATTGGCATCAATCATACGCGACTTTGAAGATACGGTAAGGATGCAACGAGACATCGACAATGTGATCAGATGGAATGAGAGAAATCGTCTTCACTTCAACAATGACAAATGTTACATATTCAGTGCATACCGACATAATTCATCGTTCATTAAGGCTGATTATACTATGGGCAATCACGACATTGAGAGAGTTGAAGAAATTAATGATCTGGGTGTTCGGTTCAACAAATCCTATCATCCTGGACATCACATAGAACAAATGACGATCAAAGCTCGACAGATGGTTGGATGTATCAAGCACTTTTCGAACGGAAATTTCACGAAAGAAACTCAACGTATTCTATATGTGGCATATGTGCGTTCAAGACTGGAATACGCATCGACCATCTGGAATTCAACTGCACAAATATACATTGACGACATCGAGTCCGTACAGAAACAGTTCGTTATATATCTGTTGGAAAGCCGGAGCAATGCAACGACTTATAGACTGGCACCGTACGAGGATCGTTGCAAGTTGCTGAAACTGCAAAATTTGGAGAAGAGACGGACTGTAGCGGATGCCGCGCTTGCTTTCGACATCTATATGGGCAACATCAAGGATGACATCATTTCACCAAATTTTGTCCGGAATGAAAGCGCCTACAACCTTCGACAATCTACATTACAGCTACTGGTTGAACCAAGGGTGACGACCGAATACTTATCGAATCAACCAATAGTGCGGCTAATTAGATTGATTAATGAACACAAGACGGTCGTGAGTGAATGTGTTAATGTGATTACGTTTAAGAATAAAGTTATGGAAAGGCTAAATGACAATTGACAGTGATATTTTGTAAAGTTTTCAATTTTTGTATTTTGTAAAGTTTTCAATTTGTGTGTAATAGATATAAGATGTATGTAATTTTATACAGCCAGGCTTGGCGGTGAAATAAATTCAATTCAAATCAGTATCAGTGATTCGGATTCCGAGACAGACGAAGAAACGTATTACAACAGCGAAGTAATCAGTATCAGTGATTCGGATTCCGAGACAGACGAAGAAACGTATTACAACAGCGATTGGTCGACGGAGACGAATCAAAGTTGGAAAATTTACGACGGCAACTCAAGGCTGACTCGGATTCGGATTCCGAGACGATGCCACCATCGAAGAAACCTACGAAGTCAATTGCATTCCCAATGGGAATGACTGTTACGAGTGCTAGAACAAATCAAACACGTCAAATACAGCTGCCAGCCGAAACAAATGGTAAGAATTACTGTTCCACCAACCAGCTCATATCTGTCTAACGATTTTGTTTTTAAAATTAAGTTCCAGAATGCATTCCACACATTCCTGCCGCACAATCGCAAAGTGCCATGGGAATGGCTGTTACGAGTGCTAGAACAAATCAAACACGTCAAATACAGCTGCCAGCCGAAACAAATGGTAAGAATTACTGTTCCACCAACCAGCTCATATCTGTCTAACGATTTTGTTTTTAAAATTAAGTTCAAGAATGCATTCCACACATTCCTGCCGCACAATCGCGAAGTGCCATGGGAATGGCTGTTACGAGTGCTAGAACAAATCAAACACGTCAGGCCACCACATCCAATTTTTCGAATACACCATTACGAGAATATCCAACTCGGATATTCTACAGTAAAACGAGAGTGTCGTCGATATCGTCTAAACAACAGACAAAATCACCAGAGTCTGGTCCATCGTCACTACCTGCCGATTCGATGCCATCACTGAAACGGTCAATAACAATTTCATCAGAGGATGAGGATCCGCAGCCTTCAAAGGCACAGAAAAGAGCAACTCAAAATGGAAGTCAACAATCCGGAGGAAATGATCCGCAGTCATCGAAGTCATCTCGCCCTAGCAAGAGAAAGGCACAGAAAAGAGCAACTCAAAATGGAAGTCAACAATCCGGAGGAAATGATCCGCAGCCATCGAAGTCATCTCGCCCTAGCAAGAGAAAGGCACCGTCGACACCAGCAATTGAACCGTCCGAACCACCACGAAAACGAGCTGGAAGATACACAAAGAAAGCAAATAAGAGGAACGAGTCATTCACCAACGTAAAATGCTCGTTAAATTCAATCGTGCAGGCAGATGCAAGATCCAAATTGATCGTGGAAGTAATAAACGAAATGGCAATCAGAACGACGAAGATCCGCTATGTGGCTTCTTTGATGGTGTTGCATATGGTAAACACGAAATTCGATGAAGCTTGTCGAATTCGGAATTGGTCATTTTTCGGTGCAGGCGACTCAACAACATTTGTTAACGAATGCTTCAAGGCGATAACCCAAAGTTCTTTTCGAAGAACACTAGATCATCCGTTCATGACCGCAAATTTTCGATCGTTGATGACCCAATATGGTATCGCTTTTGAGGACACAGCATTACTAAATAATGCCCTGAAATACGTTATTCAGCTTTACGAAACCAACTTCAAAAACAACATCGTTGTCCATGCGAAAAAGCGACTGTTCGCATTAATAAAACTACAAATGATTCGAGTAAATGGTGGTATTCCAGATGCAACAATGAAAAGGACGATAAACAACACACTGAATTTCATGTTCAACCCAAAATCCAAGTGCGGCAAAGATCAAGGACTTATAGATTTTATTCTCTGGTATATACCGAATCCCAATGACATTGAACTCGGATGCACAGAAACTCGCGGTTTCATGAGCCTTTGCGTGAAAGTCCAGTGGTTTGCGTTTGTACCATTATTCATGAGAATTCAGCGAGCAATTGCAGCTTATCAACGTGACTGTCGCCTTAATGGGAAAACAATTCGAGTACGCAACTTCAAAGTGGTTCCGTTACACAGTCACAGACGGAAACATATCAAGATCGACAGTGTAAGTTTTAAACGAATAATGGAACATTTGAAAATACATCCATCCAAATTGAACCCGGCAACTGGGAGACAGAAGGTACTATCGGATGCAGAATTCATAGAT
Source organism: Bradysia coprophila (assembly GCF_014529535.1). Lineage (NCBI taxonomy): Eukaryota > Metazoa > Arthropoda > Insecta > Diptera > Sciaridae > Bradysia > Bradysia coprophila. The sequence continues at coordinate 361,648 of NW_023503302.1, read as the reverse complement.
GCGCGAATTAAAGATCCAAAGGAGCCAACCAGAGAATATAATCCGTATTGGTTCAGTTTCTTGAATTGGAATAAAATCAAACACATGGAAAGAAGAAGCAAGGAATTTCATTACGAAATACTCACGGATGGAGTTTCGGTGTCAATTGCATTTCGGCGAAAAAATGCCAAACCATTACCAGAATCGTTCGAAGAATTAGCGGCTCAGCAGGCGCAAAAGTACCGGCAATTCGGTTGTAATTTGGAAAACAAGTCGTATGATCTAATGGTCGGTGTCGATCCGGGGTATAAACTTTACATCGCGGCGCTAATCAAGGATACACGAACGAATACGGAGAAGCACATCAAAATCTCGTCGAAGAGCTTTTATTCGATGACTCGCCAAAATTACCGTGACAAGAAGAGCAAGAAATGGACGGCTGAATACGAAACTGTAGCGAAATTGGATCGAGAAGATGTCAATGTGTACGACGAATATCCGTCATCACTCACTCCACAATATATGAATTACATCAGTCACTGCATGAAGTTTTTCCATCGAGGCCATGAAAGGCCATACACTACGAGAAAATACAGCCGTTTGCAGCTCGATCAATATATAAGGACGCAGCAGTCAATGGATTCCATCGTTCACACATTGACCGACAATGTTGGAAATGGTCGTATACTCGTTTGCATCGAAGGGAAGCCGTTCAACCCATCAAGTCCAATTAAAAAATATCGAAGATGCCCCGGCATACGTAAACTGTTCCAATGCCTGAAAAAAGTACCAGTTTGCGATGTTATGTTTGTGGATGAGTACAATACTTCGAAAGCTTGCGGATGTTGTTACCGTAGTTTCGATCAGCCGAAACACAAACATTGGGACACAAGAAAAATTCGCCATCGAGTGTGTGACGATTGCCATCCGGATGCTGAAATTATCAGTCTGCCGAACACAATTATAGCACCAAAGTCTCAACGTCAACTGCAAACAGAGAAACGAGAAGTGCGCCATTTGATATATCAAGACAATCCGTCCATCTCCTGGAACGAATCAGCGCAGTTGGCCAACTTAAAGTTCGCATTTCTACCCGAACATAAAAAACACAATCAATTCCAGAAGGTTCCATTCAATCCAGCAATTCACAAGGCCGTACAAAAAACGGTTTGGAATCGAGACATATCGGCGGCGCGAAACATGATTGTCAAGGGAGTTTGTGCACTGAGCAATATCGCGACACCTGCATCATTGACCCGACCCGCCACTGCACCAGTTGCTGACAGTGACACGAGCGATGAAGACTATTAGGTAAATCCACAATATTTGTTAACTCGGTAGAGTCAATCAAAATTAACAATATTTTCTTGAAATTTCAGCCACATCACGCAAATCCCAACAAAATCATCGAATCCAAGTATAAATGGCCTTCTGTTGTAGTAAGTCACAAAAATTTGCATTCGCTTTCACTCCAATAGCTTCATATTTTTTCTTTCATTGCAGTGTATCTATATCTGGAGAATGCTCATAGGATGTCCGAACAACAAAATTTCCAACATGGTCATCACATCAACATGATCATCACATGAATTTATAAATATTTTAAGCTAACCATTACACTTAGACATTATTCTACACAGTTTTAATGTTAGCAAAACAACTAGTTGTACTAGTTGTAGTACAGTTCTTGTACTAGAGCCTGAAGATTCGGTTTTTCGATAAAATTTGAGCTTTGCTTAATTAACATTTTATGAATTGTATTTATAATTGATTTAGCAATTTTCTTGCAACACAGACCTATGCTAACAAAATATCTGATGTTGGGATTTTCGTGGAATTCTTGTATTAAAGTTCGCGTGCTCGTTCAGCTGCTTGACTTTACACTTTGCTTGTAGCCACATACACGAACGATTCCGGTGCATTGGTATTTTTTATGAAATCGAAAAATCTTACGGGTAAATTATAACAGTTGTTGCTAACGTGTCCGTTCCCACTGCGACCATTATTATTTTTGCAATTGAACACCACAATGACGAACCACCGAAAATATATTTCTCGCATCACATAACATGACGTAAAATTATTTGATAAATGCGTGCATCCACATCTCCACCATCAATGTACACATTTTATTATATTTATATTTGTCGCTTTTAATAGATTTTGTAACTAAAAACATAACATAACTGGACTCGTTATGCAGACAGTTTTGAGATTCGTTTGTGGTAACGAATCTGAATAAATCAAACCTGATAAAATAACAAATTTAAATAATTTTGCATTAAAATCGGGAAGAGGAATTGATTTTGTAGCAGTATTGCGTCACACATAATGCACATCGACTAGACATTTTAATCGAAATACTTGAAAATAGTAGTTTGTATATGACCTTGCGCAATGTTGATTCTTTCAACGCGTCAAAATTGAATTTTTCTATTGCTAAACAAAGCCTAAGTCTGAATTCACATTCATCCGTTTTTAATCCGTTTTGCCTCTGTGTTTATGACAATTGGCATTTCATACAATAGGGCATATTGTTTGAAATGACAACTGTCAGGTAAACGAAGGCAAAACGGAATGAAAACGGATGAATGTGAAGCCACCTTAATAAATGCCTCAGATACGCTAACAGACAAAAAACTTTTGCTCGGAAGCCAGTACTGAAATAAATTATCATTTGTAAAAATTGACGCTCAATTTAAGCCTACAACCTTATGAGGAAAGGGTTCCTCGTTAAATCAGCCACTGACAGTGGAACCCTTTTTTTCCACTGGCTCTTGGGAAACGTGCATTGATTTCTCAAATTACGTATACCAAGAAGAGCCATTGTGCACATTTACTCATAGACATAGACGAACTGCAAACATCAATCTTTATATTATAGATGGTAATTAGCGACCAATTATATCGTCGGGATGCTACGTACGTATTTTTTATTTCATTTTATCAAAAGTATCAATTACCAATTTTCAAAATATTTGTAAAAGGAAAATTATAAAGCGGTAGACTGGGAAAAAAATAATCCCTCGAGTATAATTACCCATTTATGAATGTAGTCAAGAAGTCTTTGGTGGCACATTTAGCCAGGAGGTATGACACTTTTTTTGGCAAGTGTGAATAATTTCGCATCGCATTATTCGCGTGATTTTTTGGCTGCCAGAAATATTGCTCCATTCGTTAAACTGCTGCAAAGACGTTTTCACCTGTGCCACTCAGTTGAGACTACTAAGGAGCAATTTTGAATACTTTTGAAGCTTTTTTTGTGAACTTTAAAAACAAATTAATTTGCCTGGAAAATTAATGCAAATTTTCCTCGGAATATTCGTAGCACTACTCTCTATTTTAAAACGAAAATTAAAATGTTTATGTAGTACGTCCGAGTCAACCTGTTTCGCCCGTACCATTCCATCTTTGTAAATCCACAATTTATATATTTAGTTTTTGCACACAAATTTCACATTTAAAGCTGCAAAGAAAACATAATATTAACATTTCCCTTTAAGTGTGTTCGCAACCATAAATGCTTTTTTCCCGGTGTGGGAAACTGAAAATATACGAGTAAATACAACACACAGCAAATTCTATCAACTCTAATATTTATTTATGGAAATTGTAGCCAAAGTGGGTTAAATATTTTTGATCAAAATTTCAAATTGGATCAGAGGGGCTTAAAGATATAAGTTAAGTTGACATTGGCAATCTTTTAATATTTGTGGTGAAAACTCCTACATATATCCATTAATACATCGTATCGGTTGACATCCTATACGTCCTATACATGTACTGTGTACAAATGTCGTATCTTTTATATCGGAACCTGACTCTCATATATTTTTGTTTTAAGCGCTCATAAAGCCATGTTTGAGGGAAGAATTATCGCTGTGGTAAAATTTCGAATTTCCAGAATGTATTTTCGAAGTTCAATGGAAAAATCAAAGGCTTTATACTTGAACCAAATTAAGTCTATACCTTCCTTTAAACAGAATTTATATATTTTGTGTGTGTGTGTGTGTGAAAGGGGTATTGTGGCATAATGTTGTTGTGCACACAATGAATGTGGAAATTGAATGTGTGTCTACTCAAAACACGTTTCGGTTTGGAATCAAATATAGTTTTTTCTATGCTTTAATATATTAATCGATTTATCTTTAGTTTTTCATTTTTCTGACGTAACTGTAAAAAATCCCACTGTCGTATCTAAGCTATTCTTCTTGATTTCTTTCGTTTAACAGTTGAAATAGTAAACGAAATTTGAAAAGAAACGGATAGAGAGGAACAGCAGTAAGAGCTTAGATGCGAAAGTGGGATTTTTTACTTGGGCAAAGCAGTAGATTTCTAGATTTCATCAGTTCATTTCTGATCAATGCACACAGATCATGGGATCCTTTGTGCTACCCTGTCATCATTAAAATCTTGAAGCCCTTTTTAGGACCTCAACTCCTTCTCAACCTATTACCTTACGCTCTACACGAGCCACTCCAGGCGAGCAAACTGATCCCTATGATTAGGTACCAAAATGATCAGCTAATCTCTAGGGCAGAAAGCAAAGAGTGACTGGCGTCAACCTCGCTTCATTAGATTGTGATTGTCAGAAAGCCACTGGGAGGACGGCTGCGTCTCACCCCTTAGGCCTTACACTAATGAAAGCAAATAAGGCAACATTGTCGCCCGAATCACAGTCCTTGTCATTGAGATTGACAAAGCCTGTGATTTACATTCCGCTCGATATTAACCTGGTCCAGTCTCATATTTCATCAGACTAGCCCGTTCGAACGTAAGCTTTCTCTGCAGTGAGCCAATATAAAAGCCGAGCCAGGCAGAAGCGTCACTCAACAGTGTGCCACCAAATGGCCAACCGCCAAACTTTACCACTATTTAGCCCAAAAGCCCTTACTTCCAAATTAGACTGACGAACCAGCCACCTTTGAGAAGAGGGCCTTCGGTGCAAAAGGTAAGATGACAGCTTGTCCAGATTATGACACACTACTGAATAGCACAACGACCCGACACGGCGACCATATCGTCCCTTTGCAAAGAGTTTTGCACAACATCGAGTACATTCCCCGGATATAAATTCAGAGAGCTGTACACTGATTGAGTGTATGCTGTCTCTGCGAGGAATCAAAATAAAAGCCGGTAAAAACTAGCATCTCTCAGCAGCATAACACCACCAATCCATCCGTCGACCTTGTCCACTCTATAGCCCGAAAGCCTAAGCTCTATGAATAGTCCGGATCATTTTACTCATATAGAAGCAAAATAGGACCTAGCCACATCATTGAGTAAACTTTTAGACCATAAACCAGCCGAAGGACAAAACTGGCGAGTGAGGCAAAGCAACTAAGAGTCCTGGTAGTAACACACCACTAAGAAGAGTACCAATCTCGACAAGCCTTCCTAATGTCTCTCCGCAAAGAAATTCCGCTTACAGCGTCCAAAAATTCACTGAAACACGTTCTCAAAATATTCGTCGTGAATTTCTGGTGGATCCAGCTGTCACTGTCTTTCACTGGTATGCTTATACACGTACACTGTGAGGTTATGACGAGCACCGTATCATTAGCCGCACGAAAACGCTGGTTTATTGGATGATTATACGAGAACTCCAACTTTACCGGCGACCGTGGCACTTCATAACTGAGATTTAGTCAACAGAAATGTTTTTCTGGTCAGTTCTGACTACAAAAAGTATAATTAAATTCAGACACAGAAACAAAACACAGGGCAAAGCAGTAAGAATCAATGACATGTTAGCATTAGTATTGAAAGGCACTTTTGGTATGTTTTTGATAGGAAAAATGAAGAAAAGGTTAACATACAACAGTGTGCGTGAGTACCATAAATATGAATGTGTTAGTGAAATATGTACTTTAGCTTCAGTGAAATTTGTATGGAGGACCGGTCTATATTTACTATGTCATTGGTAAGAACCTTTTCTTTCTAATTTAAGAAATTTGTGTCAAAACTGTAAAATATTCAGTTTTCGGTCTTTCAAGGACTCCTTGGAAGACGGAATTTTAAAAAAAAGTTTCCAAAAATATGCTAGAAATGGGCGAATTAAAAAAATTCTTAGAAAATGTGCTGAAAATGCGAATTTGAAACTTTCAAGAAGATCTGCAAAAAATGGAAATTTAAGAAAGTCTTAGACGGCACTATTATCATTTAGCCTTTAAAATTGTTAAATGTGCTACTTTATCCATTTAACGTATGGTATATCCTGGTGTTTAACAAAAAGTAAACTTTTACATTTTAACCAATACTTACTTTTTTGTTTAACCAATAATATTTCCCTAGAAGAGCACATGATTTGTCTACAACAGATGACCTCTGATGTATCTCCAGATAACGTTTAAAAATTGGTTGCCATCTTTTCGTTGAATTATGAAAGTGGCACGAATTGGGTGTTTTTTAACATCATCCATGTCCATGTCCATGAAAATCCTCATATTTCTCCAAGATAATCTGATGTTTTGATCAGACCATAAATTTCCGTTCTAAGTTTTATTGGATTATATACAAATCTTTAATAATTAGATATATCTCTGTATGACAAACCATAAATATTTCGTAAATTTATTTCAAAGATCATGCCTGGTTGGAAGAACCCTTTGCAATGGAATTGCCGGTTTTGTTGCTTAGTGTGGTACATTTATAATTTTATGATGAAATGGAAAATTAGATTACACTGCTTTGCTATCCATTTATAATCCTGTAATACATTTTATCTTATGCCATAAAGAACCCAAAGATATATCATAAGAGCAATTCAACTTGTTACATTGAGCGAGTTGTAATCCCTTTGTTTTGAGAATGAAAGAAAAAAAAATTTCCCTTTATATAATAAAAAAATATTATTTTATGTGAATGATGCCAAGTGCTAGAACAGAAGAATAAGTGTCGAACAACGAGTTGAAAAAGACGAGTAACACACAAACACAGCACATTTGATAATATTTTTATAGCAATATTGCGCATGACTGTTGAACTGTAAGATAGAAAGCTTCATTTAATACAATTTGCCGTTAATATTTATGTGCGGTTCACCTTTATTATTTATTTATGTCTCCTAATCCATTGCAACGTAATTTTTAGGTTTTGTACAAAAAAATGTTTCATCTTTTATCGATAGGAAATTTAAGTCGGAAGCCCATTAGGTTGGATGGTATATTAGTTCGAAATTTGTTTATGTTTCGACAAGTAAAATGTGAAGGCATTGACGAAGATTAGATCAAGGTCGTATACTGTGGGGGAAGTGGTACAGATACGCGAGTGACAACCGCTTTACATACAAACACCTCATTTCACCTCATTATAACAGTTGGGAAAAGTTGGGTGCCATCGAGTATCTAATAAAATGGCGATTATCCTTACCTGTCCAACAGTAATTAACCTTGGATAAGTACAGCAAATCGTTGGACATGAAACTTAGGACTTACGAAAAAATTAAACTGAAGAGAGATAAAACCACAATCTCCAGTGTTTCAACAACAATCTACCTCGATTACGAGGGCATTTCATTGTGTTCAGAACATTTCAGAATCCGACATGATCACAGTTACTTGTGTGACATGGAATGAGAAACAGGTGACATTGTACGAATAGTATTGTCTAGTTCGTTATGGGGTGTTTTAATTGAGAAAGAAATAATCATGCAAATCTATGATCTCTCCGGCTAAACGGTTCTCTAAGTTGCACAAAAATTTATTCCAAGTTTTTACATGTGTAGGGTACGACAAACGTCTTTGCGTTTTACTATATCTTAACAATTCACGCCGTAAGTGTGCCTTAAATTTGAATTTCAAGTGAACAAGCTGATGAAAAAGTGAACCAAAACGTACATTTCAACGCTTCCTTGTATGAAAATGACGCTGCGTTAGAAAGACTTGCATGAGAAAGATTCTGAATTTCGACCGCACTTACGGCGTGAATTGTTTGAAATTTACTTGTCAAAACGAGCAAAACAGTTTACTCCTGTTTTGCTCGTTTTGGTCAGCCCGAAAGGATAAACACGGTGTCGTATTGGGTGTAAAAAACCGTTGAAAATCATCCATAATTCATTCAACGGTTCGTGAAAGCCCACAGTCGGTTCGGTGATTATTCACACCAAGGAGCCGATGACTCCGCACGTTTCTCGATGGGAGTGTTATGAGGGTATGGGTATAACAACAAACGTATTGTCCATCCGAATTAAATTTTACTACAAAAGCTGTGTCATACGCAAATATTGTGTTTTGTTACAAATACAGCATTCATCAGAGCTAAAATTAAGAAAATATGGCCTTAGAGTAACATTCATTTCAATAAAACTTGCCCCGGGGATGATATTGCATTCAATGGTATTATTGTTATGTTTATCATTTGATTTAGACGGTTGGAACAATATCATACCATGTATTTATTGCACTGTCAGAACCATTGTTTGATGTTGGAGAAGCGAGACATCAAGTTTATTCAGCCCTTCATCAGTAGCGTCCCGTCGAGTATTTTGTGACATCGCAGACAGCAATTTCCTGCATTATGTAAATGCAAATTTGTTATTTATATATTTGCATTTGGTACAATATGCTGTTTACGATGGTCGCAGAGTATAATGTCTCTTAGTTTGAATCAATTAAAATGATAGTCAAAGCTGTATTGTGTTATTTTCTCCTCAGAAAGTTATGAATGATTTTGTGCAGAATATGGTACAACTACTTGGACTCCAAATCAAAACTTTAAAAAAAAATCGAATAATCAACGCACTTCAAACAAAAGTGATTCTAATGACAGTTGCCAAATAGAGTACTATTGTATAAAAACTGTCTCCAAATTTTTTTACTGTGTCAAAATTTGTTTGGGGCGAAACTGTCACTAGGTCAAATTCGCTTTTTCACGCGTCAAATATTTTTCACATGTCAAAAATACTATAACGCGTCAAAAATTCTTCGATGCGTCAAAAATAAATGTTCCCCAGAAAATATTTTCACTCGTCAAAAGCAAATTTCTCTTTCAAAACTATTTTCCTTAGCACTGGCCAACCGTTCCCACCAACAATTTCCTCAAAAGTCACGTAGTTATTATTTCCCGCTATTTCTAACGAACTTCTCGAAGGCTTCGACTCCTCCATTTCATTATTAGAAACAAGAAACTTTCTACTCTAAATCAGATCCATTTTGTATAGACAGTGGCGTTAGTGGCGGACATTTTTCACGGTGGAAGTTGTACTTGATGTCTAGCTGACATTCAGCCCTACCATCCCATAAATCGTAGTATGAGCTCAAAAGATTAACAAATTCTTCAGATCTTAATTAATTACAATAAAAGAGGAATTCTCACAAAGAAATGTATACAGTCTGGACTATAAATGCATTTAATGAGAAGGTGAGACGAAATGAATGGGTTACAAGTATGTCACTTGAGGGCGCAATCTCGCTTCATTAAAGCAACGAAATTTAATTAGAAAATATATTTTTGTCACATCTTATTTTTGGGGCGTACCAGTCATACATAGGATCTGAATTCTTTGAATGCGTTATTATAAACTTGACTCTGGTTTTTCAACATTCTTTACGTTCGAGTCACTGACAACATCACAACATTTATAAGTATAAGTTATGTCTGTTATTATTACGATGATATTATATACACTCCAAATTAATTCTTTAAATTATAAATAAACTTCGTTGAAATAAAAACAAAGCTTAGTAACTGAACACGGTGAATATTGTTACACATTAAACATTTTAAATGTATTATTAGATATCTTGCCCTCCAGCGATAAGCTGACAGTTTCCAGGTAAATTGGTGGAAAATTCTTAATCAAAATTTCAACATTTTCTCAAAAACATTGTAGCTATATTTTGTCATGGTAAAGGAAACAGACGTTAATGGATTATGTCAAGAAAAATTAAGATCTTCCGTGGCATTGCTGGTGATGTTATAGTACTTAACGTTAACAAAATAAAAAAGCTCCCTGTACTATACACGTGTGAGTTATGTTTTGTTAAAAATACATTTTAAAATATTTTAACACGACACAGCACATAGAAATTGAAACGAGCTTTAAAACTGTAAATAGTTCGTTTTGTGAAAGGTATAATCCAGAATTGGAAATACTGAGTTTTATCGAGAAAAAAAAAAACAGCAAATCGTAGTTATGGCATCAACGGTGATAGGATTTTTTTTAAATATTCTCATTCGTAAAAGTGTCAAGGTAAAACAAAGGGAATTGTTAACTGAATTCATCAGAGTTATGCAACAGTTTCATATTCTCTTGTTCGTGGAAAAAAAAGTTTGCGGTGTCGTTCATTAGGAACATCAGTTTTTTGAATATACTCTTGCCTACACTTTTCCAACGGCATAAAATTGACTTAACATTCCTCACTTGTGTGAATGTCTTTTATGGACGAGCTCTTTTCGAATAGTTTTTCAATGAATTTCTATTAATTAACTAGGTGAACTGTATATTGTGTTTTGTTTGAGTGGATTTTTGAAATAAAATAAAATTCCCAGAACTGATCAGACGAAAATTTAACTTTTTGGTTGACTAAAGCTTGGTAATCCTATGGTAATTGGTAATTAGAGTAAAGGTAAAAAGTAATGTGGACTTTGTGTGCTCAAGTGCTCAAGTCATCAGTTATAACTAGCAGGGACTATTTCTGGAAAAACTTTTTCCCACATTTTCTTGAATTTTCCCATACTTTCCCTAATTTTCCTAAAAAATATGTTTTGTAAAATTTGAAAAAAATGTGGGAAAAATCGGTAAAGCGTACAGCGGTACAGCGTTCAAAATAAATCTGAATGCACGTGAAAATAGTGTTCGTTCAAATATACACATTTTTGTTTTGAGCGTAGAAAATCGTTTGAGGTTGGTTTGTCGAGGCTCCCTCAGAGCTTTTCAATTTTGTTAAACTAATGTTAGGAAAAAAATGGGTTTAGTTTGGGCAATCGGCCTCCAATTATTAATTTTAATGACTTCTATGTTCGTTTTGTAGAATATCAAGAAAGTATGATTAGAGATTTTGCTTTAAACAAACATGCAAAACAAAACGCCCTCTAGTTACATAAGTCCTATCCCCTATTTCGACAAGTTCCATTCGATCGAATATTTTTTATTCTCACCTCGTATTACGATAAAAATTCGAATGAAATTGATTCTTTGAGGACATCGCACCGTAAAATATTCATAATTTGAATAACAGATGCCCCGTTAAGCCGTTTCCCTTAATTCGATCCTTCCAATAAAAAGTTTCGGCAAGAACATTCCCTCCTGACATCAAACACATTTTAATCTTTTCCCCGCGAACAGCAATTTCAATTAACATAATTACACGAAATGCCACCAGTTTTTGAAATACTTGATGGCTGTCGAATTTTCAATAAAGCAAGTCCTTATTTTCATTACGTTTTTGTACTAATGGTTTTGATACAAAATGTAATGGTTGCTTCCTTTGCATTTATAACTTGTTTCAATGTTGGTAACTAATAAATGAATCAGGTATTGAAGAAGGATAAACAGCTAGCGGCTGCTTTACCGACTGAGACGGTAAATATCAATGAAAGTATACTCTATAATAGGTATGGTCCAATGTCAAAATTTGTATGGTGCGGAGGAAATAGCGATTTCATATAAACAAACTCACCTTTCAATTAAAATCATTGAAAGGTGAGTTTATTTAATATGAAATCGCTATTTCCTCCGGTATGTATGGACATACCATACCTGGTTTGTACTTTCATTAGTAAAAATTCTATTGCGGCTACAGGTATACTGGTACAATAGCTCAATAGCTATTTTGATAAGTAGTAAACTAATGGGATCTTTTGCGTAATAGATGTGAGATTGTTGATACGGCAACATATCGCATGCGCAAAACCATTTCCTAACGTGTTAGCAACAAGACTTTATGTACAGCAGTGGGATCCTCATTTATTTGAAATTCCATTTACGCACTTCTTTGATCGCTGTACATAAACATTTTATGTAAAAAAGGTTGCAAAGCAAAGTTTTACTGCCACACAATAAAAAGTACCGACGTATTTAACATGCTTTCGGACTGAAAACCATTCTTCAACATGTAATAGTTATTTGTGTGCCTGACCAGGAAGATTTTAGGCCGTTTCGTTTGTTGTAGCCTTGGCCGAGTAATAACTATGTATCCAGAAATACACAAATTGTGTGAAGAACGAAACCCCAGTTAGAATTTTAGATCATCCCTCACTTTTGAATCATGTAAAGTATAGTAAGTAATACCTTGAAAGTTCAGTTGCTGTCTTCACTATAACAATTTGATTAACAATTTTGTAGGCAGTTCCTAATTTTTCAAAATACCAAAGGTGGATTTGCTTTAAAAAATTCTTTTGATCTATACACGGCCTTACATCACACATCTTACGAGAACAACAATGTTGAGTCCAAATAGGGATGGGAGACCTTTTATTATATCGATAATATCAATCAAAACAATTTATCGATAATTGATATATCAAATCGTTATCGATAATTTGATAATTATCGAATTATCGATAATTTGATAATTATCGAAATATCGATAATTATCAAAATATCGATAGTTCAATAATTATCAAATTTTGATATTTCCGAAAATAATTGATAATCATAAAGTTATGTTACTGTGAAGAAATTGAAAACTGTTCTAAGCAACTTTTCGAGATCTCTGTCTAATTTATCATCATCCTAATGGAAAGATGGAAGAGTTACAGCTGAAAACTGCATGCATTTGTATTGGTTTATCTAAATATTCATATTCATAGTAGCTATCAAAATATCGATTTTTCGATAATTATCAAAATATCGATATTTTGATTATTATCGAGATATCGATATTTTGATAATTATCGAAATATCAATTATTATCGATTATCGATATTATTTTTGATAATTTTCGATAGAAAAATTTATCGATAATCGATTATCGATAATCGATAATTATCGATTATCAATATCAATATCGCCCATCCCTAAGTCCAAAAATATTCGTACGTTGGAGATTTTCTTTCTGACAAAAATCACGTCGACATTTCATCGACTTTTGGGCCTCTTCTTTCTATTTTTTTACACAAAAATACGGATCTGCCTGGAACGACTTATTTTTGTCAGTTGGATTTGTTGTTACATCGAACGAAGTTAAAGTGTAAGAAATCAATCGGGAAAGCCAGATACGTGCATAACTTTCCATGACCAGTAATATTACGGGAAGCAAACTCGAAATTGATTTATAAGACATAGCTAACGCCGACCCGTACGAAACACCTATTCGTATCAAAAGTCTTTAATGTGAAACTCTTCATTTCTCTTACTTCATTTTCTTCTCTGCTGAAAACTATTCTCCCTTTAAAATCACTTACATTATCCACTCTTTGCCTTGTTATCGTATACAAATAAATTGCCGGAGACAATATTGACAGCCCCGTACGAAGTCAAAATTTACAAATTCCTAATTAAACAGCTATATACCGCTATATTTACCTATATTTTCCTAGAAATAAACATTTCACAGAGGAATATGCTATTATATAGCTCTATATGGCTGCTAGGAATTTCGCGCCGTGTCATTCACAATAATTGACAAAACGACACATTTTGTATAAGGAAAATGTCACTTTGTGGGTTATTGTGAATTACACCGCGCGAAATTCCTCAACACCCTCTATATGCCTGTATATAGCTCAATATAGGTGAATATAGATATATATAGATGTCCATATACGGAATGCCTGAAACACGCCACACACTTACCAATTACTTCTATGTTAACAGAAACTCTCTAAGTACCAATTTTCCCAAAATATATCACTTTTAATAAAATCCAATATGGCCGCCGGCAGCCATTTTGTTTGTTAGGAGACCGGAAATAGTATCGACGCTTTACATTCGTTAATACCTTTTAAACAAAAAAAAAATCATGAAATTCGGTCAAAATTTACTCGAGATATTGACAAAATACTCAACGTTCACTGTACGGCCGAGTAGCCAGATAAGAGCTCACTCCGGTGAACATAATTTCATAAACTTTTTAGCCCCGTACGAAGTACAAAGGGGCTTATAGGATTACGATGCCGTGTGTAATTGATTGAATTCGAAGCAGACGGTAAGGGCAAAGTGTTTGCCTATGTTCATAGATGACGGATCTGCAATAAACATTTTGTCTGTCCGTCTGTCCATCTGTCCGTCTGTCCATCTGTCCGTCTGTCCGTCACGTCGATATCTTGACTAAATCAAATCCGATTTCAAATTTTTTTTTTTCCCTGAAAGATAGTCGAAATAGTGAGGCTAAGCTCGAAGATGGGTATATTCGGGTCGGCCCTTCGTGAGTTAGGGCAACCTAAGTGATTTAAGGTCTTTTGGTGATATTTATGGCAAAAAAAACGATGGAAATGGAATGACACGGCAAATGATAGGTATTGTCAATACCAATCCAGGAATTTTTTTTTTTTTTTAAATCGGGTGAGTGGACCGTGAGTTAGGGCCTTAGAAGTGAAATGCTACTAGGGCCCTATGTGTATTTTACATAGAACTCGAGTAAATTTCATTCGTTTTTCGTAATTTTTGTTTCATTTGGAAGGTAATCAAAGGCCGAATAGAATGTTGTTGAAAAAAAATTAAATTTGGGTCCTTGGACTAAGGCCACTACTAGGGCCCTATGTGTATTTTACATATAACTCGAGCAAATTTCATCCGTTTTTCGTAATTTTTGTTTCATTTGGAAGGTAATCAAAGGCCGAATAGAATGTTGTTGAAAAAATTTTAAATTTGGGTCCTCGGACTGAGGCCGATACTAGGCCCTTCAAAAAAATAAAATTTTTAGGGCGATTTGAAATTTTTGTTTCATTTGAAAGGAACGTCGTACGGGGCTTCGTAATTGCGCTATGCGCAATTTATAAGATGTACACGTTACATAATAATTTTACTTTAACTACATTAACCGGCGCAATAGGCTTACGGTCAAAGTAGGGTGACAGACGCACTAGGGTCACGTACGCAATAGATATACGGGTTTGTACGGGGCTCAGTCGCAGCAAACGCTCCGACTGTTCTGATGGCTCGTTTCCCTGATAATAAAGCTAAAGCTAAAACAGACGAAATATGTTCAAATTTGACCGACCTACAAGCAAAAACTACTTGCCGCCCTGTGCCTGTTTCACACCAGGGGGTCTAACTCACGAGTCGGTCATCCGATTTTCATAAACTTTCTTTTGTCGATCGGTATTGTAAATACCTTTTATTTGACGTATCACTGACAAGTGTAGTACTTGAATGTCTGGAGATATCGTCGAAAAACCCTTAGGCACTTATTGGACCCCAGCTCCGGAGAGGCCGATCCGAAATCACCCATAATATGATTCAATCCCGTAATAGCCATTGAGAATTTCTGGTTTTATTCTATTGCGTGGTATGGTCAAATAGTTATTTACATATCAATGGATAAAAATTTGAAAAGTCCAGTTTTCGTTCGAATTTTGTTTATCCGAGGCGAACACACGAAAACGAGACTTTTCAACTCGAGTTATGTAATGGATTTTACATGCTACATGAGTCGAAAACCGTACTTTTCATGTTTCAAGCACTACTTTCGAGGCCCTCAGCATGTATAATCCCGTTTGCGTGTATTTATTGACCTCGGCTTCGCCTTGGACCAACAAAATTCACACGAAAACTCCACTTTTCATCTTTTTGTCTCTAGTCATGTAATAGTATTTTACATGACTAGGGATAAAAAGATGAAAAGTAGAGTTTTCGTGTGAATTTTGTTGATCCGAGGCAAAGCCGAAGTCAATAAACACACTAAAACGAGACTTTTCACTTTTATCCCGAGTTATGTAATGGATTTTACATGCTGAGGGCGTCGAAAGACGTGCTTCAAACATGAAAAGTACGGTTAAGTTAATTTTTGAAAATACGATTACATGCTGTTGAAACCTGAACCAAATTGCAGGTTTTTCCTAGGTATGTAATAGGCCACTTTCGACCCTGGGCAAAACAAAAACATGTAAAAATAATTTATCTTTTGTTGGTACGTTTTGTTTTTCAGCTTATCTTTATCAAAATATCGTAATATTTAATGGCTCTACATCATCGACGTAATACGAAAAAAAAAATTGTTGTCGCCGAAAAGTTGTGAATATTTTTGAGGAAAAAAATTGTTTAATTACTTCGGTAATACATAGACCATTATTATGAATAATTTCTGATCTATTGCCTAGAGAAATGCCCTAATTAAGATATCATTCTTGTATTATGCATGAAAGAACAAAAACTTTACGTCAATTATTAAATTCTGGGTGTAATCATTGAAAGATAGAAGTTCCTGCCGAACATTTCAGTTATAGACTTAAAATTTATCGACGTATTATTATACATATGTATAACATATAGACAAGAGCTGCTGAATGTATAGACACAAAATAATATAACCAGAAGTTCTCGTCATTTACAATTTCCTCAAATAATTTGCTTTGTGAAAAGTTTTGTTTTCATCGATGCGCAAACAATGGTTTTGCACAAGGTAAATTCGGGTACAACATTAGCATACAAATTAAGCATTTGAAGTAGAAATAGGGAAAAAATGTGATTTTGTTTTTGTTATTGGCGATACAATAGGAAATTTTAAAAGAGGTAATTTTTATATATCAATGTAGACATTGTTTTCTTCTAAACGGAACGGAACGTGAGTTCCATCAACGATTGTAGTTGTTTTTCTTCTCGTCTTGTTCGGTGTTTGTTTTCCTTTTTTTTACTATGGGTAAAAGTCAAAAAGAAAATTTAAATCATTCGACGTATAGTACCATGGCAGCATCAAAATCGTGAGTTGTTTTTAATTTTGTTCGCGTAACTTAACATTTATCGCGTATAAATAAAAAGTGGGGTGTCTACCAGCAATGTTACACAATCCGAAAGATTTTTTTTATTTATTTTTCCACCCATTTCAATTGTATACAATAAAACAACATGCCACAAGTAGTGATTTATTTACCCACTGCTTGTGAATAATTTAAATTGTAGGGTACACAGGTCTCTGACCAGACCATTAACTCTGAAATATAAAAAAAGGAAGAAGTTGACGACGATTTCGGAAAAGTATTCGCTTCTGCACAGAATATAAAATCACTTTCTATGGAAATGTTGAGTTAGTAGTGTGATTGAAGGTAAATACTTTGTCGAACAAAAAAAGAAACTTAATCGTAAGGGCTGCAAAACAAATCCATTGGACTCTCTGGTTTGAAAATTTAATTTTTAAAACTCAGGCTGGTCAATTATAGAACCGCCCCATCGCATGTAATCTTTACTTGATATATTATCAGTATTGTCAGGTCCCTAGCTAGACATAAGTTCAGTTGAGTCTGACCCACCTAGACTCATCAGTAGCTACAGACCTGAATATTATCGACAGCGAATACTAACGTGATTAGTACTAGCAATGGCTAGTTACTGGTAATTGCGAGATAATGTGACTCAAATTTTTGAAATAATATTTTGATTGCTGAAATTTACTCTTCGTGCATTACAATCAAATCAAATTCAATTCGACGCATAAAATTGTCTTTCCCACGACAAACATAGACTTTAACACACAATGTGCCTTCATCGGATTTGCCTTTTTGCCGTGAGACCGACGTAATATTGAAGTTTAGACTAAGAGGTATTTTGACTCTATCAATCACATTACAGGAAAAATTACAAATTTTTCCTTCAAAATAAAATCAAAAATACAAAACTCTAAGAATATTATAGAACCGAACTTGAATATACCGATAAATGCAAAAAAAATCTAACCTAGTGATTCCAAAAACTCTGTCAGTTCATTTTTGATTTTTTTTTTAATGGCTTTCATGTACAATTTTACCATTTTCTTGACAGAGTGTAGTTAAGTAACGATGTTGATTTTCAGCTTAGTACCAGAGACTAATTTTATTAAATTTATTTCTAAAAATTTCTGAAAATCTGAAAGAGTCCGAAAAATTCTGAAATTCTGTGGTTTGTAAGTGATTCCACAATTTTTTTTAAAGTTTAACAAATGAAAATCTAGATTTTTTTAAATTTTAGTATTTCACTCTTGTTACGAGGACGTAACGAAAATTCAGAAAATAAAAATCGAAATTTTCATTTGTTCAACGAAATTTTTATGGAATCAATTACAAACCACACAAACTCCGAAATTAGAGAACATGTCAAATTCCAATTCTGTCTCTCTGTAATTTTTTAGAATTTTCAATAATATGTTCTGACAGAGCTAGGAATTTCGCTCCGCGTCATTCACAATAATTGACAAAATGACACATTTTGTATAAGGAAAATGTCACTTTGTGGGTTATTATGAATGACGCGGCGCGAAATTCCTCAACACCGATGTGAATCGTTGGCTGCTAGGAATTTCGCGCCGCGTCATTCACAATAATTGACAAAATGACACATTTTGTATAAGGAAAATGTCACTTTGTGGGTTATTGTGAATGACGCGGCGCGAAATTCCTCAACACCGAATCGTTCGGTAATCTGGGTGCCATCCGGATGTGCTGCCAATACGACCGACGCAAAGCTTTACCCAACTTGTTACATAAACAGCTACATCGACGAGTTGTCGGCGAATGTATCAAGATAATAATCAAAAGTGTGTATGTTGTTGCTTGACTCTAAAATAAGTCTTCAACAAGACGGCTTGAATATCGGTTAGAGTAAACTTGGTATGGCGCCGCATATTGCATGCTTGCCTTTTTGTCGGTTCGTTTCACATTTATATACATTACACTGCACACTGTAATTAATTGCAATATTTTAAGAGCGATCGAAACCATTAATTTGAATAAAACAAGACGATTAGGGCGCGTTAAGCACTTCATCAGATCCGAATAATATATGTGCGTTGTGTTGAGTATACACCCTGGGCGATAAGCACACACCCATTAAGATTCATCCAATCATCCATGCAACCAGACATGTTACCCAGTATCCTATACCGCAAGACATTTTAAAGTACTATCTGCTAAACTAATAATAACCCACTGTAAAATTAAAGCTACATTCGACTATAAAGTTGTGGATACAGAAATCGCTCATTACAAAGTTGAATATCAGTCGTAATAGACTCAGTTTGCAAAAATGATTTATACTTATCTTACCATATAAAAAACCTCTTCTTTTTTTGCATATTTTGTATACTCCAGGGAATATTACGCGCTGATTTCTTACCTTCATAATCAATTTTAACTTTTTACATACTTATTACCTCTTTCTATAAGATAAAAATTAACTTCGATCAAAATATGTCCACTCACCGAACTTTTGTGACAAAACGATTTCAGAGGGGTGTATGAAATTTTATGAAATGAAAAATTTTGTATGGGGAAGGAGCTGGTCCGATTTTACTGAATGCTGTTCTCAGCTCCCAAAAGGTCCCTGAAACGATACCCGTTCTTAGTTTTAGGGTGCATTTCGGAAAAACTTCTTTTTTGTTAAGGAGGGGTGTGTATAGATCAGTTTCATGACCTTGTAAACGTCAGACACGATCCCAACTGTCAGACATGTCGAAAAATATCGAATGAATTGAACGAACGATTTTCATATAAAAATCAGTAAATTGAACGCAGGTAACGTCAATTGATTGAGGTTAAGGACTACTTGACGAAAAATTAAGTGGGGTTATATATATATTGTTCTTTCATTGATAAAAAAGGATTACTGGTGCCCGTACCCTATATAAGGAAACATCATCCAGGATTCATTATTTATTTTTGCCGTCGCTGTCGATAGCAGATCCCTTTACCATACTCTGTTTTCAGGGTTGAGTAAAACTTGCATTCATTTTTGAATTACTGTGTGAGAAAATAGAGGTACAAAAAATGTATTGAAATATTCCGTTGTTATGATCAAAGTATGTAAACACTGAAGGTAATGCAGACCCTCAGCGGATCAGAGAAATTACGGATCCAAACTTTGAGGTGAATTCATTTTCGTATGTTGTCTAACTTAGACTTGTGTAACATGACGGCCCTAAATCCTTTCAATTCACCACTAAATACAACTTGACGCAAACGAATCTTATATGTGTGCAACATAACGCCGCTAAATAGTTCCAAATTTACCACTAGATGCAACTTGACGCAAACGAATTCAATACATGTGTAACATGACGGAGCTAAAATTCACCTGAAAGTTTGGATCCGTGTCTAACTGTGGATTTGCATTACCTTCAGTGGTTATGATTCTCGAGTATCCATCGATCCAAGAAACGCACTTCAAGCAAAAGTGCTATTAATGACAGCTGCCAAATAGAGTACTATTTTGTATGAAATTTTATCCCCACTCTTTTTACAGTGTAAAATTTTGTATGGAGCACTGTCAAGTTTCAGTACCTATTTAGAGTACCACTTTTGCTTGAAGTGCGTTGATCCAAGTCAATAATTTATTTAGATTTCTAGAAATAAAATCTTCAAAAATTAACAAACTTGATGAAACAGGTGAAAATTAAAGTAACAAATTAAGGTAAAATACTTGGGCATTGACCCATTTCGTTCCCATATTTAGCATAACCATTTCACCGTCTACCAGCTGTTTTTTATAAGCCAACGTTTACTGCATCAATGCTAAAACACTATTACGGCATTACATTCCTTGGAATGATTGAACAACATGCAATTTGTTTTTTTTTTACATCATTCTACCAGTTTACCGAGCTAAGAATGAACACAAAATGGGATGAAATACAAAATTGAGTTGTAAAAATATTGAAGGCAATATTACTTTTGATTACATTGTCATACTAAGCGTGCACTATGCCAGAAAAAAATGTGCTCCCTCCTACACTATACATATAAGTGTGAGCTAAATCTATAATAACGACCAAGTGTTACTTCGTATTGTATATGCTGGTGCTCTTTTCAAATTTTCCTTAGTCCCATTTGCTGAATATTCATTTAATGTTGTTCAATTATTCACAAAATTATGATTATATTTTGGCCTGATCCTCTTGTATTTCAGTAGAATTTTGAATAAAATTTTTTCTTCGTTGTGTTTATCATCCCAGAATTGTTGACTGATTAAATCAATTCATTGAATATTTTACAGAAAAAAAGTTGTTTTCAAAATAAATAAATTTTTTGCCGCTTTTCATTGTGGAATTCACCATGGCAAGAATTTTTGCTTTGTTTTTGTCCGACCATTTATTTATACCGTCGAGATCTAAAGATATTCACAACGCTGACATCATAATAAAACACTGACTACGTTTTCGTAAAAAATTATAAATTTTCCGAACCTAATTTTCAATTTGTAATACTCTAAATAGTAATTTGAGCAGCAAGTTTTCTATGATTTCGGTCTTATTCCACGTTATACCAGAGGAAAACGGAATCAAATCGTTGAAACAGGTTTGATATAACAAATTTTTAAGACTTGACACGCTTCTTTAACTCAGCGTTTTTATCTCATCTCTCGACATTTGTCATGAATAAGATAATTGGTGGACAACGTTCATAAACTACGAAAACAGGGCTTCTTTTAGACCACATACCCCAATGTATGAAAATTTGACGAAACATTTGCATTCTCAAAAATGTAATACCATTTTCCTTTTGTGTTAAATTAATTTATGGATGGTGGACAGCTCTGTTAACTTAAGCCTAAGAGTGGTATATATACTTTCCGCACTGCTAAAGGTGACAACAACTTTCAATATTTAAGAGTTGTGCTCTTGTAGTTGGATACAATTTTAACATTCACCTTGGAATGTTCTGATAATTTAGCAGCTCGGGCATTGAAAGCTATCAAACATGATTGTTCTACCCACGTCTGCTATACACTTACAGTGCTTTCAATGAATTAACGTTTATCGAAATACAATTACTGCACGCGCTACGTCTGACCTACATTGTAGGTGTAACAAGAAATGATTAAAATTTTCATAAAACAAAGAGCGAACCCTTTAATTGTTTGAACTGTCGCTTAAAACGCTACTTTTCTGATGAAAATTAAAGGCGTTGTGAAGTAAAGTTGAACATCTGATACTCCATTAGAAAATACTGCCTTGAGCTCTATTTCTTTCAACATGTTTACACAGTCCGTATACCTTGAACAGGGATAGTGTTGGTTCATATCGACACTCAAGGAGGAGTCATTGCTCTTAGTGTCTGTGAGCGTGTATCACTTTCTTTATATTGCAGTTTTTAATGATTTTTTTTGTATTGAACCAAAGCTTGATTCACCAGACATAGAAGCCATAAAACATTATTTTGGGAAGAGCTTTTCAAAAGTCAACAAGTTTATACATTATGTTACAGTTTACACAAACCGATATGTATGCAGAGAATTTATAACAAAATCACCATTTTACGATCAAGATTATTTAGTAAAAGCATATGTCGGTTTGGGGAACAAAATAAACAACAAGGGGATTCGCATTTAGTTTGCTCAAATCATCAAAAAAAAATGTGGAAAAGCAGATGATTCGGATTTATTATATTGATGAAAAACAAAAAAAAAAAAACAAAAAAACAAGAAAATATTTGCTGTATACAATTGGTGCTCTGCTATTATGAGGTTAACGAAACAATTTTGCTTATTGCTAGCTATTTTTTCTCCAATCCAATTTCATTCCGCTTCGTTATATTATATTATTTTTCAATTGAATAACAACGACCGTATCCCTTCACCCATAACCCATACCGTATGTTTGGTGCACGCTCTACAAACGTCGACTCAAATCGGTACAGAATCTTTGCCACTCTAAATAAAATTTGCTGCAAGTCAAGGATTGTAGCGTATACATACCTACAGCTCGTTTAAGAAAAAGAGAAATCAGTTTGTCTGTAATATAATGTAAAAATGCAATCCCTGTCGCTACTTGAAATTCTCATGCAATGAATGCAAATCAATGTTGATTCACTGATCCAATTAGAATAAATTTTTAAAGTTTTTTCAATCGCTGACGACACTTTTGTCACTTTTATGTTTGTGATGGCTTCAGTGCTGTACCTAGGATGCTCTGGAATGCGTGAGGTGTGAATTTTTTTAGTGTAGTGTCTGTAACATCTAGGACGAATAAAACGTTTTAACTTGGAAATTTGTTGTTTTGAGAAGTATTTGTAGTTCCGGAAACTAGCGGTCTTGGTATAAATCAAGACCGGTTACGACAGCCCCTACATACATTTGATCTCTCTTTGTGTGGCAAGTCTCTGCTTTGACAGCAACCATTTTAGTTTGTCTACGATGTAAGTTTACGAGTTTTTGAGAAACGTTTTCCTATTTATTCCCACTTTTTCTCAACACTTTTATCAATATTCCCATATTAAAAAAACACTTAGGGAAAATAGAGAAAATTTTTAGAAAAGTGGGAAAATGTTGGAAAATTTGGTGTAAATTTTGAAATTGCTCTCCCAAAAATAGTCCTTGCAGTTTACTGAGGTTGCACACTAGGTCTATAGGTACCATAGCTCTCAAGAAACAAATCCCAACCGGAATATATGACATTAGCTTCAAACCGTTGGCCTCACAGTCTCTCGTGATACATATCTCGCTTACTGCAGAAAATAGTTATTACTGATCTACGGATTGCAGACAAAATATGGATGCGGACGCGCTTTTAGAATAATAATCAAAACTAAATAGAAAATTGACTCGTAAATGTGTATTCACAATGGTCGCTGAGGCGTGGGGTAATTTGGCACACGGTGCTAAAACAACGCATTTTTCGTCGATGACCTGACTAAAAAGCATTTGCAGCAAAAAACTTGCGTGTGCTAGTTCACCTTTTACGTAGTTTGAAAGTGCGTTCTTTTGGCACCGTCTGCCAGATTCCCCGATACCTATTTTGACGGGGCATTATTGTTGTAAATTATCGTTAGTGGTTGAAATCATTGTTAAGGTGACCACAGCCGTCCATTTTCCAGTCGTTCTGCTTCCGGTCTAAATGCCTGGAAAACGGAGGCAGAATGACTTGACTGTTTGAATTAAAACCATGCAAAACTCATATAAATAAAAGAAATGTCAAGTAAACGGGGAGTTGAACGGTGGAAAAACAGACAACTGTGAATTCAGACTTACTGGCCTCGTGTCTATTGATATGATTTTATTCAAATAAGCCCTAACACGGTACAGTGAGTTTGAAACGACCAAGGTAAATAAATAGATCATTTTCATTATACGATACTCGTCTACATAGCCCCACTTAATTTTTCGTCAAGTAGTCCTTAACCTCAATTAATTGACGTTAACTGCGTTCAATTTACTGGTTTTTACATGAAAATCATTCGTTCAATTCATTCGATATTTTTCGACATGTCTGACAGCTGGGATCGTGTCTGACGTTTACAAGGTCATGAAAATGATGTATATATGGGAGGTAATGCCATTGAGACGCGCGGCCTAGCACAATAGTTAGTTGCCATTGACATCTTTTTTTAAACTTTTTTTAAGTTGACTATGATTTACTTGTGTTTCACAAAATGTTTTGCCTATCACAAAACAGATGGCCTAGGTTTCTAAGCAATTTTGTTATTTTAAAGAGAGATGGCGTTTATAGTGAAAAAATATTTTGAAAGTATGTTGTTTTCATCATCTGCAACAAAAGTGTTAATATGTCGTTCAAAAATACCGCGGTGTTTTTCGTTACTTTGAGCTAGTACCACATTCAAATAATGACTGGCAACGCTCGCAACCATATGAATGCAGCATTTCAGATGCGTACTTACTTAAAGTATTGCCAACATTTCGACAATAAAAATACGTCTCAAAAGTCAAGACCTTATTTTTCAATTTCTAAAATCTAAAATTTCTCTAATCGATTTGTCATATTTTTATATTTAAAACAAAAACGAAATAATCAATTTAGAAATAAAAGGAGAGTGGGGTGCTACCTATTCCGACAATATTATTAACTATAACTCTGATCGACAGCAGGTAAGACCATTGATTTCCTAAAAGTTCAAGTTCAATAAAATTAAGTTTACATCTCTGTAGTCGATGTCAATTAAAAAATTCGATCGACGGTCCACTTAACTCTGAATGAACTGAAATCAGTCGTATTTCCATATCAATGCGACATAATTCACGTAACGAACCGTTTTCTCGCACTACATCAAATGCAATTTATCATTTTAGGCAGACGTACTGAAACCTTGAGCAAAACATCAACATGTCCGATGTATCCAAGCAAAATAATTGCAATGGAGGCCCCGATCAGGTAGCAAACAATCAAAATTCGAAGGAAAACCAAAGCGGCCAGTCCAACAGTCAGTCAAATGTTCGATACATTCCAATTACACTGGACTACGATGACAAAACTGTAAACACGGATAACAACAAATCAACGGAACAGCCCACAGCCAATCCAACAAACACCTCAAAACCATCATCAGCCCGATACCAGCATTCAAATCATTTCACCAATGATCCGCCCAAACCAAGCAGTATATTCGATCGAGTAAAACATTTTCCAGTAAACTTAAGGTCAACACAACGGAACGAATCTCCAGGCCGAACAATTCCCATAACCGTTCAAAGTGAATGTGGCAAGAGTGCAGCGCCATCGGCCCCGTCACCCAAACCAGCTACTCCACAACCGGCTGCAACATCGCCGAAACCATCACAGCTCCACGATGAGGTCGATTCTGCGCCACCGACCGATGACAAATTCAATGCAGACGCCAATGCAATACTGAAGATTCAGATCATTCAAAAGGAAATCCAATGTCTCATGGATCAAGTAGATAGTTTCGGTGGCACTCGAAAGGATAAAGATTACATGTACCTGGACGAGATGTTGACGCAAAACTTATTGAAATTGGATACGATCGACACCGACGGTAAGGAGAAGATCAAACAGGCTAGACGAGAGGCTATTAAGTGTATACATACGTGTATTTCGGTGCTGGAAGCTAAAGCAGAGGCGGCTGTAGGAAATGTTAGCACTCAACAACAGTCCAACGATAAATCTCAAGCGAAATCCCAAAATTGATGTGCTTATAGGTCTAGTCAATGCAATTAGAGTAAACAAAACAAAACTAATTCTGAATCAAACGAAAACAAAATTCTTAAAATAAACTTAGCACGCAACCGCAAGCAGAATTTTACCAGTTAAAAGTTTTAGAAAAACTAATTGTGACCACTATCTAGCTACATTTCTCGATTTTTCTTTTCTTTCCCGATTTGTTTCATTTTTGTTTTTTGGTAAACTTAACTAAAGAAAGACCAAAATTTCTTGTTTTGATGATTCCATTTTTAGTGGTGAGGAGGTTTCTATGTGAAAAAAAAAGGTCTTAATAACCGTGTAAACTAATTAACAATAATTGATTGCTGGTTAGTAGTGCTATGCTATTTATTAACGATTTTACAAAACTACTGTTCTAATGGCTTTGTATATAAATGTTGTATAGTAAAAACAAAACCGTTTCTGAAATAAATAAAAAAAATCTTTCAATATACTCTGTGTGTGCAGTGCAATGAAAATGTAATATTACAAACGCAATGCTCTTTCAATGCTAAAGGAATCCGAACATTACCTTTTGTGTAACAGCGTGCGTATGGCGAACAGGCATTGAAATCTTTTATTTCGAAAAAAAACCTTCGCATTTTTAGTGTATTCAGCGAAAGTGCACCAGATGCAGTTAGCTTTTTATTACCTATAACCACTTCAATTGGATTCAAGTGACTTATTCGTTTGTCATATATGCGAAAAGACTTCAAATTTGAAAAGGAATTATAAGATTTCGCTTGCGTGGTGTGCCAACCAGAAGCGTGGTGTGCCGACCGGTGGCTGAGAACCGTACTAAACTTTTAATTGTGTAAAACATATAAGAAATAGTCCAATCAACCGTCCACGACTGTTTATGCAAATATTACAAAGTGGCCAATCAGTACCCTCTCCAGCAACATAACTAATAAGGTGTTAAAAATGCGACGTATCATTAATCAACACTGTGTGATTCTACAAACATAGGAATAAAAAAGTATTTTGACAGCGTCAAAACGAAGTTTGTTTGCTAGAGACGGTATTGAGTTAATCAACAAAAAAAAATTACCTCATACCATGGACCTCAGCAAGATAAATCCATTACATGAACATGAATCTCGTTTTCGTGTGTTTATTGACGTCGGATCAACAATATCCACACGAAAACTCCACTTTTCATCTGTTTATCCCTAGAAATCTAAAATACTAATATTGTGTTAAATTACAGCCTACGTCAGTGTAATTTAGACATGTTTCAGCTATTTTGAATGGTCCACTAATACATTTCGTTACATGTAGTAAAAGGGCGCATACTATGATAGAGTGTGCCAGGTTCCCCGATGCCAACAGCTGAAACAAAGTTATGTCTTAATTTTACTGACGTTTCCGGTAATATAAATCATACAAAAATCAACAGTTTTCACCATATAAGGGAATATAAGGCAATTAAAGGACGTCTACTAGGCATGGGCGATAATGATAGATAATGATTTTTTTTTCGAAAGTTATCAAAAAAATATCGATAATCGATATTTATTGATATTTTGATAATTATCTAGATATCGATAATTCGATATATCGTTATTTCGGTCCGATATTTATCGATATATTATCATGAATTTTCGAATAAATTTCAAAATATCGATATTTTGATAATTATCTATAATTATTAAATTATCGATAACGATATGATTAATCGATTATCGATAATTTCTTTCGATTGATATTATCGATAATTTTGAACGTCTCCCATCCCTAAGGACATTTGGAAAATTGTGGTTTCCCCTGTTCAAAATGCCTACAAAAACTCACGTTCTTTTATGGACGGAGAGCATGTACAATATTGTTATCGAATCAGGAACATGATTTCATCTATCAATTATATTCACCGAAAATCTTATAGTTTTAACATACATTTTGCACATAAAAGACCAGAACCAGAGCTCATCGTTTGTTTTGTTGTCGCTGTTCTGTGATATTTTATAGTTCTAATAGAAATGCCTAGGCCATGAAGCACTTAAAATTTACCACCCGTCTGTGTACTACTCTGTTCTACTGGTTCGTAAGAACATAAACTCACGAATCGAAATCACAAAATGAAAAGTTGTGTGCGTTTCAGTTGTAATTATTGTCAATTTTTACCATCGAATCTAGTTTATGTTTCGATTTTGTTTCCGCCTAAAATTAAAATCGATCTGACACTAGTACTTCACTCATTGTACATCCAGCGACATTTGTTTACGATAAATTTAACAGCGCTGCACTTATGTCAACAATTTTTATCTTGTGTGTTTATTTGGGCCTCTTGTCAGACTGACCTGGTATTTATTTATTGATATTTGTGAAATTCCCCATTATTTTGCACTACTATTCCGGACGAACCCACCATCCGAATTTATCACCAACAATGGGCTCCCCATTGGAGAATCTCGAAACCAATTTGGAAATGTTTATCGAGAATGTGCGCCAAGTCAGGATTATTGTTAGCGACTTTCAACCTCAGGGACAACAAAACGTTTTGAATCAGAAAATGTGAGTATAGTGCGACCATGCTCATCCAAGCGAGCCAGATGACACAAAATTTGTTGTCTTCAATTTTCAGTCAAGGCATCGTAACCGGTCTGCAGGAAATCGACAAACTGAAAAATCAAGTGCAGGATGTACATGTTCCATTCGAAGTCTTCGACTACATCGATCAAGGAAAGAATCCACAGCTGTACACAAAAGATTGCATAGAGAAAGCGCTAACGAAAAACGAAGAAGTCAAAGGTAAAATTGACGCGTACCGTAAATTTAAGACAAACATGCTGATGGAACTGCAGAAAACCTTTCCCACTGAGCTGAATATGTACAGAGCATTGCGCCCAGATGATTAACGGCAGACAAAGAATTTATTTTTAATAAACCATTCAATTGAATTCAGTAAGACAACCCAGCTGTTTCCTAAGTTTTGTAATAATTTATTGCTTGGGAAATTCTAACAAAAATCAGATGTATACACAGACCGACGCATGCAAGTTTCTTACTTGTTCTTTGCATTTACCACTTCTCTACAGGCCTCATCTACCGTTGGATAAGTGAATTTAAATCCCAAATCAATCGATTTTTGTGACGAAATTTTAGCTCCAGTTGTCAGCAGTACTCCTCTTTCCATACCAAATATCAATTTGACCACGAATTCAGGCATAGGAAATAGTGCTGGACGAGTTAGGGCCGATGCAAAACACTGCAAGTATTAAATGAAAGAAATGGTAAGATTCTCGGCTGGTGGATGCGTAAAAGAATGTCAATGAGTCATAGAGTTGAAAGGTTAACTGGGGTAGGCTACAATTCATTAAACAGGAGCAATAAAAATAAAATGCCAAAGCAGAAGCCGTAAATGCGAAACGATTCGTCCCGAATGTTTGGCTTATTCTCCCTTGTTAAATATAAATCTCGTTTAATAGAACGAATGATGGCAGCTCCAAGAACACCATAAATTGTCCGTTTAACCCCAAACACTTGTCTCAGTTGTAGATGAAAAATATGAAATGAAACGGATCACAAATTGCATCTCTGTAAGCAGTCTTTAAACAACTGAGACTTGTTTTCTGTGTCCCAAGGCCCAGGACAAAAGGCTTAAGCTTGACTATAAAAGTTGTTTCTTCCCCTGAATTACCTGGAGTAAAAATTTCCTCCCCCTCCCTTTTGCGCAGTTTTTTATTCATATGATTTCGACTTGTTGTTACATGGCCATGGAATGAATGAATCAGCATCTTATCACCAAAACTACAGAGTGTGTTGCTAGTGCCTCATACAAAGATTTGCCAAATTCCCCAGCGCCCTTCAGAAATCTTGCGAGATGAAAAAACATTTTCCTAGATTTCCAACAAAAAAAAGCGAAACTTCCGAAAAATGTAAGAAAATGTTTAAGCCCTGCCCTATAGTAATACAAAGGTTTCTGCTCTAAGAAATCGGTTTCGAAATCGAAGATAAAATTTGGTTCGATCCTCACCTTAGAAAACTCACGATTCGTAACAATTTGCGGTGCAACACCATTTATCACGCCCTTAGCTTGATTCTCTTCTATGCAAAATTTGATGAGATTACAAATATCCGTTATGTGAATCCACGGCAACGGTTGGTCTCCTGGCTGTACTGGTCCGCCTAATCCCAATTTGAACGGCAAATAAAGCGATTTGATCATACCGCCTGTGCGACCTAGTACTACACCGCAACGTACTTTCACCTTGAATGCAACTGGCGATAATAAGTTTGTAAAACCGATAAACGTTTTCCAATCGGAAGGCCTACCAATTTTGTGTCCGATTCGGCTTTCAAATTGGCCGCTTCTTCCCATTTCAAACAGAGTCGCGACATGAAATCATAATCTGTTCCATTATCATTTTCCGTGTATACCTTCGGTCCCGGTTCGTATAAACTAACGCCGGAAACGCTGACAAACACTTTCGGTTTTGTTGCCGCTTTTTCAATTGCATTCACGAGATTTTTGGTTGTATTTATCCGGGAATTCCAAACATTTTGGCGGAAGCTGTTTGGGACAAATGTTGACAATAAATTCGATTGATAACAATCTATTTCAAATCATATTCACCCGGGACTCCATCGTCTGCTCGGATCCAGAACATTTTGTCCAGCAAGATTGACTACGGCGTACGTTTTTTCCGGTATTCCATTACTTTCCAGTTCGTGCCATGTCATTCGCTTCAACCCGGGCATTCGAGAAATTGTCGTCACATCGTATCCCTTAGATGTGAGTAATTTTTTTAAATTTGATCCAATGAATCCCGTTCCGCCACCTAATCAGATCATTTTTTTCACTGTTTAATTGGTTATGATTGGACACAAGTTTTTCGTTTACCAATTAAAATATGCTTGGCCATCACAAATTTGGTACAATTATCGGATGACAGTCTTTTCGCTTTAATAAATTAATTAAAAACCTCGACGTTCCATCTTATTTTGGTTCTGTTTTGCGATATTTTTGCACGTCTATTTTAAGAACGTCAAACTCTGGTTTTCATAAATTTTTTGTACACGATTTTGATGATAAAATTAATTGTAGTAGAATTGGGGTGAATGTGCAACCGATGCAGCTGATGCAATATGAAAATAAATGACGGAAATCTCCATTACAGCTTAACAAGAAGGCGAATAGTTATATAGTCTAATTTATAGTTAAAAAGAAAAGCAGAAATATTTTCCTTGCTCAAAAAGCGAAAAACTCAAGGCCATGGCTTACCATTCGGATGATCAACGTTCTTTCAAAAATAGTCTTCTAATTCTTAAAAATATTTTTAAAAATTTCCATAACATTGAAGTTGCGAGTTTCCGCTCCGCTCCGACAATAGAAAACAATACTAAGCATATCGAGATTACGCGTGACTTCCGTTGTAAACTAATTATATTCTTTAAAGTACTCTACAGCGTCTACAGCCAAAGTAGAAGTCAAGGAAAATTTCACCTAAAAACCACACTTAGTACTCGGCCTTAAAAATCTTGAAAAACCACCTTGACAGTAACCTTCACTTATATCGTTACAATGTTCAATGTACTCTAATTCACATTCATTTGCCCTATTTTTAGACTGTTAGTTAACATTTAATTATGAAACACGGCTAAATTTGGCATTTCTACTGAGATTTTTTACTTATCATGATAAAGTACATCAAGGACAGTTTTAAACATGTATGCTCAAGACAGGAATGAAGGCAGAGACATAGTAGTACAATCAAAGACGATGATTTAGAGCAAATGAAAATTTTCGAGTTTATTGTGATGTCTGTATTTGAACAGGTGTCCTGGCTAGACCAACTAACGCCACAGTACACTTGGAAATGTTTTAGGGGCGATTTAACAAAACTTGTAAACGTTGGTCGTTATCGACTAGACTACTAACTGACCGCTGACCTTCAATTTTTTTTTCCTCAAAACATGATACCGAGCTTTACACGTACTCTTATAAAGTGTTGTAAATTGGCAACACACTTTAAGCGTGAGTGGTACTCGATGATTTGTCTTATAGATTGGATTTTTTAACTGTGGTCTTTAGACTATTTGGTATGTCTAATAGACTGTATTTTTCTCGATGATACATTAATAGGTTGGATTTTGTACCTTTCTATTTGTAATTTCGGATGATTATTTATTCAGGGATTCCATGAAAAATTTATAGTCAAAAAGTGGAAAAGTGAGTAAAAATAACGAAAATAGTTGCTAGAAATAATTGATTTTCTGGTGAAAAAGTTGGTAAAAAAGTGAGTTTTTAGGAAATTTTGAACGCTATTTTACGCCAAGTCAAAGATTATTCGAGTAAGTTTCTCCGGGATGAAACAATGGCTGATTAGAATTGCAGATAACTTTATTTTAACGGATTAGTTTTTGACGACTTAGCAAAATATTTTCCAATAAAGGAAAGTGTGCATCCAATGAATTTCATAGACTATTATCAAGCGTGGGAGAGGAGGCAGGAGGATACGTCCAACTCCTACGCTGACAAATAAGCATTTTCAAGAAAAATTCGTTACTCAAAGACTAAAAATTCGGTTGCGGAACGTTGAACACAAATCGGTAGATAGAATTAGGAATTTTTGTCAATTCTATTTTTGTTTTTAAATCTATCTACAAAATGATGTTAACACTATTTCAAAGACTTTCGGATGCTGACTACAGACGAAACTACAGTATTCAGTTACAGGTCAATATACTGAAACCTAACGTTCGTTACGATTAGTAGAAGGATTGCATAAATGACTTAGT
The DNA here is from genome assembly GCF_014529535.1 of Bradysia coprophila. Lineage (NCBI taxonomy): Eukaryota > Metazoa > Arthropoda > Insecta > Diptera > Sciaridae > Bradysia > Bradysia coprophila. Next base: position 328,970 of record NW_023503302.1, on the reverse strand, counting down.
GTAAGTTATACGTTAAACGGTTTCAATTTATAAGTCATTCTCATAAATTACGTAACTCAAAAATCTGGATTTTGTAGACGCAAAATGTATGAGAATTTCCAAAAAATGTACCCCTTCCCTCCTAAATTACAACTAAATTTTTGAAAACTTAAAAAATATCAAAAATGTTGAGGTTAATAAAAGTTTTTAAATGTTTTGTATATTTACCTATAACTTATAAGAGCACTATACAGTTTTTAACTCTTTCAGTTGGCGATCTCTCTACTATCCACTGTATTGTATAGAAGATTTTCATCCTCCTTGATAAGGATTCCAAAACGGCATATTAAAAGAAATTTCAATAAACTAACCTTTTACCTGAAAGGTTACCTGAAACTTGACCTGACAGGTTTGAGCGAAACCATACTCTACCTGTACAGATTTTAACTTTCAGGTCGAACAACATTTCAGCCCCTGTTTAGCCGGTCGACCCATTGGGAGCTATATTTTTCGCATAAGAGTGAAAGCCACTCAAAATATAAAGGTTGAAACCATAGTTAAATGGTGATGCACTAAAATGGTAGAATAGACTTGTAAAATGTTTTTGCAATGTACTATACTACACTAGAAACTTTTAGTAGGAGTTTTCTAGCGCCGCAGGCGAAATTTTACAATTCTAACATGTTTTCTACTCTTCTTTGATTGATTTAAAAAAAAGTAAGTAAAGGATCTGAAAATAGTTGGAAAAAGTAAGAAATCAAGCAGATAGTTCCTCACTTTTTTAGATGTTGAAAATAGTTGGAAAAAGTGAGAAAAGTGAGTGCGTGGAATCCCTGTTATTAAATTAAAAGCTTATTCGTCTTTAGAATTGAGGGACTCAATAGAATTTGAGAAGTTGATGCTCATTTTGACACTTTGGATACCCCATCGAACAAGACATATCATTATTTTTAAACTGTAAATTAAACTTTAACCGCGTGAAATCCTCTTCTGCATCCGGGCCTGATTAGTACAAAGAAAATTGTTTTGCATTATACAGAATTTCACCAATTAAAACATCAACAACAATAACAAGAGAACAACAACAAATGAGTTATCACAGGCCGGTGCGTGCATCGAATTCTTCTTCATTTTCACGAAGGATGGAATGCGACCGAATGTAACGCATTTAAAAGTAATTGAGCGATTTCATTGTACAGTTACGCTGGTAGGCTAAAGACTTTGACTCGACATTGAACTTTTCCACAAGGGGTCTACGTTTTCATAAAGATTTTTTTGAAATTTCACACAACTCATAAACTTAGATCTTTGTTTATATGGACAGGTGACGTCACATTTAAATGGCTTATCGTGTGTGTGTAACTAAAGAAGAACAATCCGACCTTTTTTGGTGTATTTGTTTACGTTTTCCATACAATTTCGATCGTGTAAATAAGATTAATTTTAATATCGTACAGCAATGGCAAATGATGTAAAGCTTTTGGAGTTAAAACCGAATCAAAAATTACTTGACGCCACATTTGACGGCTATAAACTATCGCTGGAGCCGATCTCCAAACTAAAATTTCCACTAACCATTCCGCCGCATAAAATCGTTCCGAGTGAGGAACAGTACTCATCACTTCACGCACAGCTATTCGGTTTACAAAACCATTTAGTTCGAGATCCGTGGTCCATAGACACAACATACTTTGCGGATGCAAATCGAAACATCCAGTGCATCAAATACAACGAGCCAATTGGAAAGTTGGATCCGTTGTCAGTCGTATACAAATTACGACAGGGCGAGCGTTCAACCAATGACTATAACATCAGTTTCGTTTTCGTGTCGGAACAATATTGCCTCCTCACCGATGGTCTGGGCGTCATCCATGTGATAGATACCGGCGATCGGTTCAAAAAAACCGAATGGAAAAGTGCTCATTCCGAAATTGGTTTGGATGGTTCGCATCGATTTTACATTGAAGATGCACGATTCGAAATTGCCAACGAAACGAAATTCATTTACTGTGTTCTGCTGCACGTGGAGTATGTTGAAAATTCCTTTGAGACATTTTTAAACCTGGTTCAACTGAAGCAGGAGCTGAACGGTGCATGGGCAAAAACTACCCTGAAAGAGATCCGATTGAAGAATCTTCCCACATATTGTTCGCTGGAACCGAGATCGTCTGCAATTGTGTTATGTACCGACCGAGCAGTGAATTTGGGAGGTGACAACGATGAAACGAAAACGTCGCAACAAAACAGTGAACCAGCACCGGAGGAAAAATCCATTCCATTTACATGGACCCAATTGGACGACGATATTTTCATAAAATTTAACTTGACGACGGTTCAACAAAAATGTGATTTCAAAGTTACGTCGAAGGACCAATGGATCAATGTAACCTACCAGAACGAATCACTGTTGGAAGGAAAATTGTTCGGCGAAATAGATTCCGACTTGACGACTTGGTCGATGGAAAGTGAACGTGCAGGTGCGGGTGCACCATACATTCAAGTAACATTGGTGAAAAAGGACACATCCAATTCTGTATGGTCGAGTCTGTTAGCGGACCAGGTTATTTCCGATAAAAACGATGATGAGCCGGCAGAGGCACATAAATACGGTTTGACGTCTGTTTTGCAATCAGAAATGGAGGACTGTGACATGGACATCAATGAGTTGGACAATGATTACAATTTACGTAAGATGGAACTTATCGGATTTCACTTCACATTTTTCTAACTTACCATTCTCCCCTTACAGTTCGAATCAATACAACTACGTTTACAGTGACCCATAAACTAAACCTAGGCTCCAATCGTCCATTGTTCGCTTTGAATCAGAGACCCGGAGCACTTCCAGCAATTGTCATTCGAAGCGATGTCGATGCACTGATTTGGGCTCCAAAGTTTTCCCCCGCAAATCCATCTGATTGGTCATTAAGCCACGAGGCAACATTAAACGCCTTCGGATACGTGCAAGCATCAAAGCAACAGAAAAAGTACATTCAATGTTCGCCGAATGCCGATTATGCCATCATCTGTGAACCACATCGTCACGTATTCATCTATAAGATGAACAATAGCTCTGCACTTGGACTGAAGAAACGCGGCGGCGGAAAGGTGACTATCGGCCAACAGAAATTGTTTTCGATGGAGGAACAAGATGAAATTCTTGGTATGGTGGTGGAAAATGAAATTACGATTTTGTTGACCGAGAAATATATTTTCGTTCTGCAAATAAACGCTTGAGAAGTGACGAAGATAGCAAAAAAAAATTGTTTCAATGTGCTGTATGCACCTGCAAACAGTAGAAGGTCTTACTTCCGCGACATCGACATGAAACACCATTTACTTAACTTGGGATGAAGACCTCGCCTTGGACCAGTTGAAGTCACTCAGATATCAGACTCCAACGACTCCTACCCTACGATCTTAATAATTACTAGGTTCGCCTGAAAACTATCCTCATCAAAAAACAGAAACTGTTAGATGGATCAACATCTATGTTGGAGGTTAAACCGATCATTGACCCAGGTTTGCGACTTTCCTTGTAATGAAGTTGTGTCAGTGCTCTCGGCGGACGCAGAAGTCAAGAAAATTTTCACATTAGGACCACAGTGATTTGGCCGTAAAAATCTTCAAACCGCGAATTTGACTTATATACCGTTACTATGATCGTGAGGAGCCGCTTTAAGGAAGTTAGAATCTTATGTGCTGTAAGCCAGAATGAAAGTTTTGAATAGTGTAATCAAAGACGACGATTTGGATCTCAATTTTTTTTACTCTCTTCAATATGAAAATGTAAAATCATCACAGCCTTAACTCGAATTATATTAAATTAAGCTTTGGGACTGATCTGTCTCCTCCGTACTAATTGGAACGCTTGAAACTGTCCCACATTGAATCGAACTCTCTTTGGCTTTTCTTAACTACATCATAGTCCGAGTCGATGGTAATATTGTCCCAATTGGAAGTGAAGGACTACAATTGAACAAAAAAAAAAATCAGACTCAATGATTAGACTTACTGTTGTCATTAAACTGTACACTCATTGTCCAATTCATTGATCCGCTCAGTAGCACCGGCACCGATTGTTTTGACTGTCTGTACTTTCGATCTTCGCCGTCAATAATGCAAAGTTTGTGATGGAGTAGTCTTTCTGTTCCGTGAAGTGGGAAGCGAATAGCGATACCGGAAGTTGACAGCCGTGTAAAATCTCTACTTAAATTCTTCATTGACTCCTCTGTGGTGATGATTCTTATTTGAACGCCTCGGCATTTGGCTCTCGTGAGTGCATTCTTTACGTCGTCCAAACTTAACGTATACAAAGCCAGACAAATCGAATTCTGGCTCTGATCAATTAACCGAACTATTTGCCACAAATTATTTTTGAAACAATATTGATTGGGACAAGTGTTAACGGTTGAAAAGTTAGTGTCGCTGCAACAACCCGAAATGTTATTCGCGAATAGCACTTGTTTTAGTGGCTTTGGTTTTCTTATCAGTCTGTACAATTTTATACAGACAAGCGGCGTCAATGTAACAGCAATCAAAGTGTTTAAATAGAGAAAATAGTTCGGCATGACCGGTTGAGAATTTTACTCACGATGTAATGCAAAACAACAAATGGTATGAAAAGCCAGTGCATCAAAACTCTTCTTCATTTTCGTAAGTACTATACGGAGTGTATCCGTACATGACATATGACATACGTAACATACACTTGTAAACGTAATTCGGTAATGCTGAATGTTTCTTATTGCTAAACATAAAACTTTGACTAGGCATTCTGGCCTGGGGGACATACGTTTCAGAAAACCGGTACCAGCCGTGCCTTGTTCGAGCTATAACTTTTTATTTTGTACTGAGCCGATCAGCGCAATCTTTATAATATGATAGCTCTAATCAATATCTAATAGTTCACCTAAGACTCAAAGCTCAACAACGGCATTTACACCCCAAGTCGAGCTCCAGCCGTTATCGGAAAATCACCTGGGCTCTCATGTCTGGGAAGACGTAATGAAACAAAGAAAAATACTGGAAAAACAAAATGTTGCATTGTCAACAGTACAGTATCAGAACAGTAAGGGAGAAATATTGATTGTCATTTGAATTTTATGCCTGTTTTTGTTATGGAGATTTCACTTCTGGGCTAAACAAAACAAGAATAGTACCGGCTAACGCCTAGTGAGTCTTTTTTCTTTTTCTTTTTGAACCTCACCATCGTTTTTGAATCTCACCATCGTTTTTGAATCTAACCATCATTCCCAACCACCTATCCCTAATCGAAACTTTCCTAAAGACTAAATGTCACTACTTTCGAGCAATAAATTATGAAAATAGGTCGGGTCTCGCATTAAGTATAGATTAAGAGCATTAAGTATGATTTCTGTTTATTGCCAGCTTGGTATTTATTCAAGTACCACTTCGGTATTCAACTAGCAAATTTTCGATTTATAAATAAGCAAGCGAGCCGATTAATATCATCAGTCGGTGTGCAGCTTTCAAACATTAAACATCTCTACAACCTCCGTATGAGTTTGGTAGTCAACTACCACTTTGGTAGTCAACTACCACTTTGGTAGTCAACTACCACTTTGGTAGTCAACTACCACTTTGGTAGTCAACTACCACTTTGGTAGTCAACTACCACTTTGGTAGTCAACTACCAAATACTCGATTTACAAATAGACCAGCAGGCAGAATAATTTCATCAGTCGGTGTGCATCTTTGCTACTAAATATTTTGGGGGTCCAACTACCAACAACTACCAAACTTTCAAATTGCGATGTCTGCTATGAGCGATCGGTTACCAGATAACAAATAATAATTGATTTGCCTGGTGTTGGTTTGCTCATAGTAGCATTGCAATTTACCAACGTGGTAGTCAACTACCAAATATTTGAGTTATAAAAAGGCAAGCAGGCAGAATAATTTCGTCATTCGGTGCGTAGCTCTCAAACGGTAAACATCTTTGCTGCAAAATATTTTGGGGGTCCAACTACCAACAACTACCAAACTTTCAAATTGCTATATCTGCTATGAGCGATTGGTTACCAGATAACAAATAATAATTGATTTGCCTGGTGTTGGTTTGTTCATAGTAGCATTGCAATTTTAACTTTTATCAATCACATTTTATTTGTGACACAGACGGACGGACGGACGGACAGACGGACGGACGGACGGACGGACGGACGGACGGACGGACGGACGGACAGATGAAGTGCCCACAACAGGTCTTTTTTTCCTATGGAAAAAAGACCTAAAAAGCGTAATTTAAGCCAGCACAGCCGCTTGCCAAAGCCAAATCAGGTGTATGGTGATAGGCCTTGCTGAGCTCTATACATCCGTTATGGTCGTTGTTCTAATCAACGCGTTGACTTTTAACTTTTATATGAAAATTCTGAATTCCATCACAGCCGCTATTATAATGAATAATTTTTAACCATTCTTTTTCAGCATTATAAAACATACCAACGTCCAAGTTGTGCCGCCATTCAACCAACCAGCCGAAGAGGAAAAGGAAGATGATTACGAAGGTGATGATGAAAATGATCAATTAGTAGATCAATTTAGTCGAACATCAACACTTCGAACCACACCCCTCAACCATAAGAAAAAGGTTATAAAAAAATACGAAGACGAAGTCGTATGGGAGAGTATGCGGAACGGGTGCAGAGGGATTTTTGTTAACTTTCCACCTATGTAACTACCATTGATTAATGGGAATCGACGAAACGTTCTCTGATAGATGCATTTTTTTTTACAAAAAACCAGATTCCGAAATTCTTTTCAAATATTTCTATATTTCTCCTTCCAATATATTGATTTGTTAAATGTTAAAAGTTAATTTTAATCTACAACAAACTTAAATTCTTACATAAATAAACTATATATTTCAACTACAACAAACGTTTGAGATTAATTTAAAAAATTTCTGGAATAAAATTTTATATTTTCTTTGCTTTTTTTAGATAAAATGATGATAAATCTGTTATTATTGTTTTAGTATTACAATCCGACAACACACAATATCGTCTTATAGATTCGGATTATATAGATGAAAATTCGATCGATTGATTCAGAGAAATTAAATGCCCGCAATAAATGCCTGGAGGAATCATACAAAATGCGACAATTTTCAAACTTAACAAATCGTTGTAATGCTTGTATGGAGATGAGTAAAAGATTTAATTCCTGTCAGCCGTAGGAAAAAAAATGTCAGTGATGCATCTTGTTAAAGCACCGAAAACTATAGTCTTTTCTCAAACGACCGTGGACAACGCAGGCCACTCCGCTGAAACTTCGGAAGCCTTTGTTGTGAAAAACGTTGAGTTTAGCTCGGTAAAAACGTTGGAAATCGCGTGAAACAACATCCCAGAAATGCAGTTTCCGAATTTTCTTTCCTCGTTGAACAAAAAATCACTCGTTACATGTGAATTTACATAAACAAATCACGGTCAGTTTTTTGCGTTTCCAAATAATTACTTTACTTTTGTCTATGGTCTCTTACTATAATGTGTAACTGTTGAGAGATGTTAAGTCAACAGTTACTATAATGTTTGAGAGCTAAGCTTTAGAACAAATCTCTTTAGCTAGTTAACCTAAATATCCCCAAGAAAGCTAGTGAGTGAAGCAATATAACCTTGCAGAAATGACTAGACATCTATTATCGTCAACAACGACAATACAGCTTGTAGACCAAAGGCTTATGCAGAATCAGCAACAGCGGAACTTCACCAGCTGATCAATGCCTTTGAATTGTTTTCGATACAAAGGTATTGTCTTTGTCGACCAGCTGGAGATATTCAGCTGTTGCTGATTCTGCATAGGCTATTGGTTTAATAATTGTAATAATAATTGATAAGGATTCATTGAATATTAACACCAATACGATTTTATCGCGTACGGAGTACAATTGTACATAAGACCTCTGGGGAGACAATAGAAATATGCAAATGCAATTAAAGTTACGTTATTACTGTGGTATGTACTAGTAAATTACTGATAGAAAGTATATAAGAGACTAACACTCGCGCAAGCACTCGTATTCGGACACATCTCCTTTATACTTCCTTATAACATGTACTATTGCATCACAAACGCAAAATATAACAATTTTAATGATATATGTACGTATGTATATGTACGTATATATTCATTCGACCCTGGAAAGGTTTCTAAGTTTTTTTTTAACTGAAGGCTTGCAGATAAATAATCAGAGATTCTGCAAGATAAATCTCCTGAATTTCGTATTTTTTCCTCAATCGTCGAAGATTGGGAAAAACATCCACGGCTGATATGCGAACTTGACTGCATCAATAAGTGCATCTACTTGAGCTGCGATAAAGTTTTTAAATATAATTGTGAGTATTATACGTTGATTCGAGGTAAGGAGAACGTGTGATTTTTTCAGCTGTTTTGGTTGATTATATTTTTCAGAGAAGAATAAAATTTAGTTTAACGATTGTGCTAGTTTCGGAAATAATTTTTTCTATTTTAAAAATTGAATCCTTTGGAATCGAATTGTTTCGATATAAAATTTTAAACCGGCGATAAAATTTGCTTCAATTAATTGTGTTGTTGTGATCGTAAAATATCTTCTTTGTTTTAAAATGTTTTTATTGTAAAAATGAAGACTAGTTCCACAGGTAGAGTGAATTTTAAATTCTAAGCGTATCGGCTATTTTTTGCTTGAAAATCAATTAAGAAAATTAGTTTTATCCACAGAGGACGACCAGATAACAATTGTCCAAAATTTTGATTTACTATCACTAAAGATACACACATCCATCCATCTGACTTTCTAAAACGAATCATGCCTTCCTACTACAGATTCATTAAGAGTTTTTGGTTGTTCGTTCGAGAACACAACAAATACCTATTACGATCAAACGACTAATTTGCAACAAAAAAATAGTTTCTTCTTTAAAGTAAACTGTTCATAACATCAAGAATTTAGACAGATATAATCAATTATAAATATCCACACGAAAAATGGTGTTTGAATTGTAATTTAATTTCGGAACAGAATTTTATTTACAAAAAAGCGTTTAGTGATTACGATTTTACCCATTTATCGTTTTACTTGTTGATGTTCAATTTATTACTTTGGTTTTCTTAATTTTTCCCTGCATTTGAGTAGGCCCTAGCGGAATTCTATACATTTATTCAAATATGTCTCTATCTCTCTCTCTCACACACACACACACACTCTTACTATATTTAGAAATTAAAGGATCGATTTTGGAAATCATATAGCTGCAGTAATTGGTGCCCTGGTGTACTCGTCATGTAGGTCACTAATTTGAAAACTAATATCAGAAGCATAATTGGTGACTAATGTTTATGCGGATATCGGATTGGAACATCTTAAGTGCGTCACAAAAATTATGGAATGGTAATCGACTGTTATGCAAGACGATTTCTAAATAATTCTAGTAGGGCTGGTCGATTTTACCAACTTTAAAATCCATATCCAGCTGGAAGAAACTAAGCTTGTGGCATCATTTATTTTTCGTTTCCGTACACTTTTGAGAATTAAATCCATTTAATTTTCATTCACAAAAGTGAGTTCAGATATTCCGATATGACGGGCCCAATCACCCAATTTAACAAACGTTTTTTGAAGGTCACACAGTGGTCTAGAAAATTTAATTGGGTTCACAGCTTGGTGGTGCAAGACGAGGAATCACTGAGAAGGTCAAGTCACAACAAACTTTCGGTTGGATTCTTGAACCTTTCAGAAAGGGCTAGTCATCTGTTATCGATGACGATCAGCGACGAGCAAATAGTAAGCTAAAACTAATAAAGTTTTCCATCCAACACTTGAATATCCTTATGATTCAATGATTATGAATGTAATGCTATGCCACGCTTGCTACTTCGTAAAATGATAACATGGGAAATTGTTACAATGATACTGTTTCTGAGAAAGAATATCTCGTTGCAGTCAATTAAGAACTGTATCTCATGAGAAGAAATTGCTATGAAATGGTCATTCGTTGTTGCAATACAATCGAAACGGTAAAATCTCCTTGCATACCAATCGGTTCCTGCATCTCTAACATTAACCAATGCAGACGTGCTTGATATTAATTTTCATTTCAGTCACCAACATACAACGCTCAAGGTTAACGATTCACTGTGCCGTAAACAGTTTTGATTTAATAATACGAATATGGCACGAATTGCAAAGTAAAATTCACTAGGCAAAACAGGTTGGGTCCCTATCATCCCTGGCTTCAGCGACAGCTACCGTAAACGATTTTATTCTTTCTTTAAAATTATGGAATGGAGACCTCGAGTGACTCGACAAAGCGCTCGGAGGCTGTGCTGTCAAACATCAACTTTATTGATCTGTTGTGCAATGTCGAGGAGGTTATTTTCACACACACTTGAACATCGTTTTTATTGGAGAACTTCCGTTGAAGCCAGGGGTGTAAGGGACCAACGGAGATATGTTCCACCAGTGAACACAGCAAAAGTTTCACATTTTTTTTACCTAGTGATTGATTGTATTGTAAGGAGGCACGTCCTCACTTATTAAAATCCGTACAAAGCATTTGTTTAAAAATCAAAAATTTACTCGTTCATGCAAGTAAGTTCAGTTATTTACAAAAAGAAAAGCACGACATTAGCATGGTTCCTACATTAAGTTACCAATTGTATCACAAAACGGAAAAATTTCTTTTTTTCTTCTTCTTTAAAATGAAAATATTTGTACAGGTGACGAGAAAACAACAGAAAATTATTCAATTTACAAGTACTTACTCGAACCGCGGGTCTAAACACAACAACAAAACTACCAACTTGCTTTAAGCTTTGAATATTTGCGGAAACTCGTTCGCTATTTCTCTCACTAATTTCTGGTCCTTTAAGCTACACTCCGTTTCTTCGCAGAATATTCTTGTGAAAATTTTCATCAAATCGGATTTTCGGTGCGAATGTTCGGCATAATTTGTGTTCCGTACGATGCGTCGACATAGTTCCAAATACCAACGTCGTAGCTGTCGAAGAATTTCGTTTATTCAAAGCAACAAAAAAAAAATCGAAGTGAAAATACTAACCGGATCTCCGGCCGACAGATCAGATAACTGTCTTACTAGAATGTCAATCAATACTTTGTTGTCGTTTGTGTAGAATAGATTCGCCGTTTCCGGTGCAATGAACAGGTCGACAAACATCTTCAGCACCGAATTGATCGGCGGTGTTGAATGGTCGAAAATATTCAGCGGATCCTCTGGAAAAATTGTGGGCGAATGTGATACATATATTGTAGACACATCATCACAAGCAACGACCTACCTTCTCGATTCAGTAGAACCAAAATCTTTTCGGTGAATGTCTTTGCTGATGATATTTTCTGCATCGCATTCAAAATGAAATTGTCAGCAAAATGTTCGAATTGCAGATTCAACGATAAAATCAGGTTGATCATAATGTCAGGAATGATTTCAAGGACATCCGCTTCGGGCGGAATTTCAATTATGTCCAGTATGAAGAGAATGAATTCCGTTCCAATGTGCTCTGTTGAATTCAACGAACAATTAAAACGGGATCTCAACAAAGGATCCATTTCCATTCAAAAAAACCTTGGTAATTACCTGGATGGGATGTTGGCATTTTCAGTCCGGTGGCATAGATCATTGTTAGCATTAATGACAGGTCTTTGAGACGGTTCAAATCCGACGAGTTGCATTTGATGTCGTTTACCTTGAATAGATTACAATCTCAAGCTACGGCGCCAGTACAAGTGTTCGTATAGGACAAAGGAAATTACCAGTTCTAACGGCAGTACTGACATTAACAACACTTCAATTGCGTTCTTATCCAGGTAGCACAGTGCCTTGAATGCTTGCAGAATCAGAGTTTTGATGCGCCATCGCGTCTCCATTTGATAGTACTGAATTAAATTGTAAATGCTTTGGTACTGGTCGCAGGACAATTCGAATCGACACACCTTTTTGTCGGCATTTTTCTAGGAAATCCGGAATGGTAAAACACGAAAGCACGAAAGCGGCAATGTCAACACTCACCAATATATCAATCAGTTCGGTCAGAAACTGCACAATATAATCTTCATCCTCGTGCAACATCCAGGTCCGCTGCTCCGAATCGTTTTTACACTCGGCCAACTGGCCGAATATCAGTTTCAATCTGTGCGAATCGTGCGTATGCTCGATAAATTCGTCCGGTGCCGATAACTGTTCTGCGGTGAAATGCTTCGCGATCGGTTCAATGAACTCCAACACCGGAGTGGAATAAATGGTTTCTATTTCGGACAGCACCACTTTCAACGCCACACACGACAGTTCGTGGCTAAGGTTGGTCGTTTGACGGATTGAATCTGAAAATTGAGTTAAAAACGATGACGTCATAACAAAAGTTCCAAATTTTGTTTTCCGATTTATCGCATTCAGTCAGTCCATACCCAATATTTGATACACTTCGATTTGGCTCACTTCCAATTGCTGCACTTGCTTCGTTTTGGCACATTTTTTTGTCTTGTCATTTGATTCGTATGTGGTTGTGTCCTCATTGGACGTGCTGGGCGATGCTGTTTTCGGTTGACTTAATTTGACCGTCTTGATCAGAACTGTGGCATCGTCGCTAATCGTATTTGTCGCTTCAGACGGATCAGATGTGATGCTATTGTCATGTGCTGTCGATGGTGTGACCAGCTCTTCGGGTTTCCCCAAACTAGATGTGACTGACGGACTTTCCTTTATTATTGGGGGTGCATTTGTGCTTGCGGGTACTTCTGATTTGGCAACTGACTCACTCGTTTTTATTTGACCGTTTGGTATGTTCTCATAACTTCCCACACTGTCATTATCACTTTCAAGGGCCTTAAATCACAAAACAAAATTAATTTCACAACAAGAGCTGCAATTCCACCCTCCACTCACTTTGGCAGATAGTTTGACTTGCGTTTTTTTGGCTTCTAGTCTTTCGATCAGTTCTGTTCTAGTAATGATTCCGTTAATATCTTCGTCCTTGGACAATTTCAAAAATTCTAAGACCGATTCCAGGAATCCCAGTAGAAAGGTTGGCTTTACCTATTGCATTCAACAAAAAAGCCTGGTTATTGTCCCAAAAACATTGAAGATGCAATGATCGCATACCTTAATCTTATTTACGTAATTTGATGGCACAAATCCTATCGACCCTTTCATGTTAATGACTTGCCACCAATTTCGCTGTTTCACACTGGTTTGATGTAAGATAAAATGTTCACCTTCAAAGAAACTTATAGTTTTTGGATAAACTGCTTGGAAATCGTACAAGGCCTTGAGCATCTCGAAACTATCTGCAAAACAGGAGATCGACATTGATTAGGCAAAGCATGTCCTTCAAAGAGATTTTTCTTGCACATTTTCCATGCACCAAAATTTTTTTTTTATTGTTTTTATTTCCACTGCTCACTTACCATCTATAACTAAGCTACTGCATTGTTCCATTTTATTTTGTCGGTTTGAGTTTCACTCAAATTTATTACTTGGATTATTTGGAAATTGTCTTTTTTTTTCTTGTCCGAACCGATTTTGTTGTACGAAGGGTGTTGTTTATTTATATCGATCATTTATATGCATTAAGTACACAGATAACGTGCTTAAGTATACTCATGTGATGTCATTCACATACCCTGCCGCATACGTACAACTTGTACCGCAAATTCTTTTAATGTTTTGCACGAAGCCAATGGGGCAAAACATTAACGTATGCTATTGCGTAATACGAAAAATAAATTGGCGGGAAGATATGAAATTGCTGGAGAAAGTTTCATTAATTTTAAGTAGGTTAAGAGTTTTTCCAAATCATTGAGTTATACATGCAAAAAGAAAGTCCGGTCAAGAAATATGAAGGGTGCTGCGAAAATATTTTGAATTTTTTCCAAACGATATAAAAGGACATAGTGTGAATTACCTAATGTAAATGTTGAAATCGCGACAGAGTAAAGTTTATCGCCTGGTTTATGTTACTCTGCCGTGGTTGAAATGTATTCTTTAGATGTTGAGCGAGGGACACGTATACTTCGCGGACGACAAAAAGAAATCAATGATTGTCAAAGTTAAAGCAGATACAATATGGTTGCAAGAAGAGATCGATAAGTTCGTACCAAGGGGTTTTTTTGATTACGCAAAAATTGGATCTCGTCAAATCAGTGAAATTTCGTTGATTACACTTGATAAATTGCTATTACTAGTTGATTTATTATGATTAGAAACTGATTTAAGACATTTGACTTGAGTATTGAGTGGTTAATCACTTGATTAACAAATGGTTAATCATGTTAATCAGCTAAGTGAGTAACCACTCGGTTCGTACAATGGTGAGACGAAAATTGCCTTGAATTAAACACTCAGAAATGTAAAATAATGACATTTTCCCATAAGAGAAATCCAATTATGGCGAACTACAACATAAAATACAGAGAGTCGAACAAATACCAGACCTACAGGCCCGGACTGGCCATACTGGGCGTTCGGGCGATTACCGAAGGGCCTTTTGCCTTAGTCAGGCGAAGTTCCGACGAGGCCTTTTTTGAATTTCAACCATTTATTGTTCAAAAAAATGAAGTCCATTTTAGCGAACAGAGACAAAGTCTTTAATTTCCCTATCGAAATTTTTCTACTGAGGTCTTTCCGTTAATTCTTTCTTCAATTTCCAATTAAAATTTTCTTACTGAAGCCTTTCTCTCAATTTTTTCTTTGTTTCCCAATCGAAATTTTTCCACTGAGGCCTTTTTGTTTGTTTTCCAGAAATGCCTCCGTAGGAAATTTTCGATTGTAAATCAAAGAAAAATTAACAGAAAGTCCTCAGTAGGAAATCGAAGACAAAATTTAACAGAAAGGCTTCAGCAGGAAATCGAAGGAAAAATTGAGGGAAAGGCCTCAGTAGGAAAATTTTGTTTGGAAATCGAAGAAAAATCAACAGAAAGGTGTCAGTAGAAAAATTTCGATTGGAGATCGAAGAAGAAATTAGCGAGCGATATGAGCGCAATTTTTTATATAACATTTTTGTTAGTTGTACATTTTTACATTCCCCTTCCCCTCGAAATTTTTAGACCCGTACGAAGTACTGGGGTCTTATAGGTTTACGCATACGTTTGTAACACGTCGAATTGGACTCCCTGAGTGAGGGGAAACCTATTGTGGTTGTCTAGAGATGCCAAATCCGCGAAAAAAAAAATGTCCGTCTGTCCGTCTGTCCGTCTGCACGATAACTTGAGTAAAACGCATCCGATTTTGAAAATTCTTTTTTTTCCCGTTTGGTAATGTCAAAAGACAGGCTAAGTTCGAAGATGAGTGATTTTGGATCGACCCCTCCCGAGCTGTGGCCCAATAAGTGCTTTACGGTTTTTCGAAGATATCTCCGGACATTTAAACGTTAAACTTGTAAGTGATACGTCAAATAAAAGTTATTTACAATACCGATCGACAAAAAAAAAGTTTATGGAAATCGGATGACCGACTCGTGAGTTAGACCCCTTGGTGTGGAACAGGCACAGGGCGGCAAGCAGTTTTTGCTTGTAGGTCGGCCACATTTGAACATATTTCGTTCGTTTTAGCTTTATTAGATAGGTATTGACCGTACCAATCAGGGAAAAAAAAGTTTTGAAATTATGTTCTCCGGAGCGTGAGCTAGGTCTCTTGGAGTGAGCTCTTATCTGGCTACTCGGAAGTACAGTGAACGTGGTGTATTTTGACAATATCTCGAGTAAATTTTGACCGAATTTCATGATTTTTTTTTTGTTTGAAAGGTATTAACGAATGTAAAGCGTCGGTACTATTTCCGGTCTCCTAAGAAAATGGCTGCCGGCGGCCATATTGGATTTTAGTAAAATAGAAATATCTTGGGAAAAATGATACTTAGAGAGTTTCTGTTAACATGGAAATAATTTGTTATGTGTGGGGTTTCAGGGATTCCATATACGGACATCTATATATACCTATATACAGCTATATTGAGCTATATACAGGCATATAGTGCTATATAATAGCATATATTTATCTGTGAAATTTTTCATACTAGGTCCCACCTTTTGGGCGGGTCAAGTCCCTTGACTGACAATTTTTTTCAATATATTTTTGACCAATTTCATTGTTGAACTTCCGAAGCATCACTGATACAAATGCCTACATTTAATATATCGATTACTGTAAACATTACAACGAAATTTGACAGAAAAAGTTTTTCAAATAAACCTTCGAAGATCGAATGATCTTTGAGTTCTCATTTTTCTTGTAAATTTGCAGCAAGATTTTCAATCAACCACAAATCGTAAATAAAATGCGACTCGTGTGAATTACGGCCCTCGCTTCGCTCTGGCCGCAAACTTCCCACTCGTATGAGCTATCTATTATTCTGTTTGATTGCCATTTTGTCATATTTAATCAGAGTAGATGCGAAGTTTTACAAATGTGGAACGATGAGAGGACTCTTTCACTTTGGTAAAAATTTAAAAAAAAAAACCGATAGATGTTCTTCTCTTACAGTTTTGTACAAAAAGGAAGTCCCCGGTATTTTACAAAACCGTCACTCGTGAATAAAATGTGGATGGTAATAAACGACCGATAAATTATTTAATTTTTTTTTTTCGTTTCTTCACTTTTGTCGATTCAGAAAACGACAAAACGTCTTTAAGTTACATTTTGTAAAAGGATGAATTCCCTAGGAACGAACAGAACGCCTTCTCATTACATTTTGTAGAAGGATGAATTCCCTTGGAACGAACAAAACGCCTTCTCGTTACATTTTGTAAGAGGATGAATTCGCTAGGAACGACCCGCCTTTGCTTTATATTTCCAAAATCGACAAAGAGTGAACGAAAGACAATTTTTTTTTTACTTTTTACTGATTTACTGAAGAGGTGCCAGTGACATGTACCACATTTCTATCGGTATTTTATTATTTTTATCGGTAAAATTGAATTTTTCTATTGGTCGAATATAATATCCCATAAAATTATTACGACTCGTGAGAATTAAGGCCCTCGCTTCGCTCTGGCCGCAAACTTCACACTCGTATGGGAGTTGTAACATATTTTGTTTGATTGTTGGAATAATGAATTTAAAAAAAATATTCAGAAATTTGTTGAGAATGACTTATGTCTTATATTGCCTACAAAGAATGATGGTTACATTTAACGTTTTTCATAAAATTTCCTACACTTTTCAATCATAGTGTGCTCATGACATTTTTCTGCCGTAAGACCTTGAGTAAAAAAAACATCTTTCTTTGGTAGTAGACGCATTAAATTTGTTAGTCAACTATCAAGTTGCTAGTCAACTATCAAATTTGATAGTCAACTATCAAATTTGATAGTCAACTATCAAGTTGTTAGTCAACTATCAAATTTGATAGTCAACCATCAAGTTGCTAGTCAACTATCAAATTTGATAGTCAACTATCAAATTTGATAGTCAACTATCAAATTTGATAGTCAACTATCAAATTGATAGTCAACTATCAAGTTGATAGTCAACTATCAAGTTGATATTCAACTATCAAATTTGATAATTGGCTAGCAGGAGATGTTTACCGGTTCAAAGCTGGACATCGACTGATGGAATTGTTCTTTTCACTTATTAAATAAACTCTATCGAGAACATACTTATACGATTTACACACACTACGTAACCAAATCAAATTTCATCAAAGTAATCTTTTTCGATTGAGGCTATAATCAACAGTGTAAAATCCTGTTTTTCCTGGATAGCTTCCAGATCCTTCGTCCCACATTGCCCATCTTCGAACTTAGCCTCGAGATTTTAATTCCACATATTTAAAAAACAGATTCATCCAAATTGCTTGAGAATTACTCAAGTTATCGTGCCTTCAACGATTTTTTGTCACCCACATTTAACGTTTTTCATACCATTTCATACATTTTCAATCATAGTGAACTTTTTTGTCACCCACATATTTCGGTATTTTCTGGTGTAAGACCCTGACTTTCAGTCAAGGGAATAATCTTTTTATTCGACGAAAATAATGGAGTTAACGACATGAAAATAGTAATTACAAAATATAAAAAATTTCTTTCATTGACTCTGAAGCATTGAAGGTTCCCATCACCCTAGTTGCGTTAGAAATGTTTATTTATAGTGAAATATAGTTAAATATAGCGGTATATAGCTGTTTAAATAGGAATTTATGAAATTTGTCTTCGTACGGGGCTGTCTATATTGCCTCCGTCAATTTAGTTGTATATGATAACAAGGCAAAGAGTGGATAATGTAAGTGATTTTAAAGGGAGAATAGTTTTTCAGCAGAGAAGAAAATGAAGTAAGAGAAATGAAGAGTTTCACATTAAAGGCTTTTGATACGAATAGGTGTTTCGTACGGGTCGGCGTTAGCTATGTTTTTTGAGCTATTCCACAATCTTCTTTTTTTAAATGTCTTAATTGTCAGTGTGATGTGGCAGAACTGTGTGATTCACTTACACTGTGGAAGTTACACAATATTAATCAGTCATACGAATCGAGGGCTTAATTGGAAAAAGTCGCCCGAACGGAAGGGCCTTTTGAATTTTTCCCCGAAGGGATTTTTTGAGTCAGTCCGAGCTTGCTGACCTAGGCGTTACAACGGATCCGAAGATGAGCTTTGCATTACACAGAGAACTGTTGAAAAAAAAGTAAAGGCGAACCTAGGATTTGTTAAGCACGGAATTTGAACTACGCTAAACTGTTATACGGATCGTTGGTCAGATCACAATTGGAATATGAAAATGTTAGGAATGGCATCAGTAAATCGATGTAGAGTATCTTCGGCGGTACTATGGATGCACCAGCGTATTTCGGGACGTATCGACTCTCCGTAACTGAGAAGTCAATTGAACCTTAATACAGGAGAACGAGCGGTAAGAAACCCGTAATTTATAAGGATGAAATATTCGCGGACTGAATACGGAACGAACTCGCCATTTAACAATGTTTGCCGGGAATTAAATTGTGGTATGACCATCGTGGACCCAACATTACCGTTCAATAGTTTCAAATGCGAAATCATGAAGCTACCAGATGAGGTATTCGGTGACTTGATTGAACTGTGACACGAAATTGTGACTTAAGACTGTGATATGGGGAAGAGGTTGGCTGATAATGCTAAACTGTGATATTATTGAATAGAAAGTTATTTCCTTTAATTGAAATTGATTGATGATGAATGATTATTGACGAAGCTTAAAAGCTGAATTTGATTTATGTACTTTAAATGCTTTGAATTGCGCTGAATGTTGTTTTTAATGAAATGCTTGAATTAGTTAGATGAATAATTGTATGCTTGTATGAATTGAGTCGGCTTACCTAAGTAGACTTTAAAACCAAAAAATAAATAAATATTTGTATATGTTGAGTGCAAAAAGATTTTTTTAACATAAAATCCTCAAAGGATTCTGATTTGATTTTCAAGGATTTTCTTTTATTCTTATTGATTTCTTAAAATGTAAAATAATTCATCTGCCCCTTGATATTGAGGTATCGTGGAAAGTAGATATGTAATTTGACATGAAAAATTGGTTTAGAATTTTCACTTTGGCGGGGCGATAGTCCAACCAAAAATATAGATACCTATGTTCCTTCAATGGTCCGTTGCATTTGCAATATAGGCATGGGCTATAATTTTTGTATTAGCGATAATTATCGATAATTGACAAGTTTTTTTTTATATCGAAAATTAATTTTAAAAAAAGTGAAAATCGACCGCTATTGATATTTTGCCAAAAGCTTTTATCCTACCCGTCGAGATATCAATGTCTAAACAACTAAGTGCTTATTGTGCTAGCGAAGCCCTGCAGAAATGAGTTTACTGTTTCTTTATTCGCATTTTTCAGGATGATAAAGAATTCCCTATCTACACAGTTCAACAGAAATATTGGAAATCGATAGCGTGAGCTGTGTAACGTGTAAAATTGTTCTGTTTTCGTGAATTTTTGACGGACGTCGTTGTTTCATTTGGTTACTTAAAGATGTAGTTACACGATCTTCTACACTTCGAAATCTGTAGATTTTCTAAAGAACAGCGATTTCGGAGTTGCAAGCTTAAGGCTAAGAACAAACGAGCAATTTTTCGTTGCTCAGACCAACAATTATGCTGCATTTTCCTTTGTTTAACCTGAGGTTCGTTGTTCTTTGTTCTTAGCCTAAGGCTGACCTTGAGTTGATTATCGTAATATATAAAATTTATGATGAAAATGTTCACAGCGAGTTCAAATCAGATGTAACCCGAGTAAAAATGAAAGTCTCAAAGGTTCGAAAAGCGACGTCTCACGGTCTCAAATCCTTTTATTTTTACTCGGGAATGCTTAAATGCAACTAAAAGAATAATTCCACTCTAGGTATTATTGGAAAGGAAAAATGGAAAAACCATTCAATTTTTGAAGGTCCCAGGATGAAAATTCCCAGGAAATGGTAAACCGGTTAACTGTTTTTTTTTGGTTACAAATACAGAGGGCTCAATCAATTATTAATCTTAAATAAACAAACAAATTTTCCTTTTAATCAAATCATCATCAAATTTCGAATTTAGCCTAACCGAATTATAAAACGAGTGGAAGCCTCCATTATTGATGTTGGAAAAATACTTTTCATGGTTGTACCGCAGTGAACGATGAATTCACACCAAATGGTGAGCCAATTATCGATAATGTTTTTCCGATTAATATTATCGAATATATTTTGAATTTGAATGTCTCCCACACTTAGAAATATCTGTACACATTATTTCTTGACCAGTCAATAATTTGGTGCTGTCATTTAGCAGTATTGATAGCATGTCCGTTTATTTGAATTTCTTCAGTAGAATACGTTGTTGGTGTTAAAAGTTATTTATACAACCGAGTGATAAATGCTTTTTTAGGCACTAGATGTGAAGATTGTCACTCGAGGCCGTGGGCCTAGTGTGACAATACACATTGTGTGCCAAAAAAAAATATTTATCATCGAGTTGTACACAACGTTTTTCGGAATAAAGACACCGGAAAGTCCCACTTTTCGTCACTTGTTGCGAAATAATCTTTTATAGTCTCATTGTGCTTATTCTTTATACACCAAGCTACTTTTCGAAAGACATAAATTAGCCGCCGGGAGTCCAGCTACCAGCTATGTGTCGTAATGATTTTAATCTATGTTGAAAAATAATTATTTTGTGTACGGATTCGTACAGTTCTGTAACGTCTGTTTTTAATAATCTCAACTATGACCGAGTTGAACAATTATTTGTTCCACTTATTTTGTTTATCATCCTCTTTTGTCCTACTTACACTTGAACATCTCTATATTCACTTGTCAGGTCAAACAATTAACTCGACAGTTTTAAATTCAAGAAAAAAATATTAAAGAAATTAGACGTGGAATAGAAATCAATCCATTAAATACATTTCAACCATTAAAAACAGATCGAAATTGATTTTCCGGTAACAATCGAAAGATTCCATTTAATAAGGTAAATACCAACTTCTAGGAATCACTTCACAGCTTAAAGCTTCGCATTTTCATACCTTCTTACACATGAACCGATTCATACTACGTCGACGTGACTAACGTACTAACGTATTTACTCGAATAATGACAATATGATCTTTACACAAAAATGCACTGATTTTTAAGGTGCCTCTGAAACTTGTAAAGAAGAAATGGCAATCGAGTTTCATTTAGGCGGAAACATATTCATTTTTTGATGATTTCTCAGAACCACAAACCTTTTTTTGAAAAAGTAAAACCTTGATTACATAAATATACACAATCTGCAAAGGTTTCTGATTTTTCCAAGTGGGATTAATTTTTCCTTTAAAATTAACATGGTTTTTATTTTTCAAACTAAAAAAATTCGGTTTAGAAGAAACATCAGAAAACGAATATTTTTCCGGCTACAAATTCGCAAAGGGTATATTTCTCTTAATATATAGATGGGACGAACAAAGCGTGTGTACTCATTAGTGCCGGTTTATAGTAAATGATGCATTCATTAAAAGAACTTCTAATACTTTCAAAACCAATCTGATAACATTTTTCAAACCGCTTGCCGTATCATATACTCAACTTTTAGTTCATTAGTTTCAACGGTCTACTATAATTAGAAGAGTACTACACAGGCGTCATAGGTTGTTTGGGATTAGAAATACTCAGATGGTTCAAATAGATCACCACGACTGCGACTGCGACCACATCATATAAATAAGTAATTGGAAATAATTTTTGTCTGTAACATGTTTTTCCTATCCTTTCCCATTTTCGTATTATCCTTTGAGTATTTCCCAAAAATTTGTTCAACATTATGCTCTTAGCGAGGTTTTCTCTAGTCATATTTTTTCGAAAAATGTCCGTTCAATACATATTAGATCATTGGATTACTAATTGAGTTTCTGATTTCATTATCGGTTCAGTTCAATGGTTGGTATATATACATAATATACAAAGCACACACAAAAAAAAACTTTTTTTTGAATATAAAAAAAACGTCTATAAAGAGAGTATGATGGATCACATTTCGCTATTCATTAGTTTTTGTTCAGTTGGTCGTTCAATGGAATAAATTAATAACATTAATAGTGTGACTTCTAAAATGATTTTTGTTGGTTCTCTGATGCGTAGACAAATAAAAGGAAGCGACGCGTGTGCATGCATTTAATTTCAAAATTATATCATCATCAAAGTTAATTCAGTTTGTTTTATTTTCACATTACCGCGTTTAGCTGAGAATCCGTGAAGTTATTTGTTCACACTTCAACATATTCAGAATAATCAAATGTAAGGTATAAAGTTATACCTCGTCTCCGTTCTTGTTTATTTTTTTTGTTGTTGTTGAAATGTTTAAAATGAATAGGTTAGGAAGTATGCGTTATGTAGATATGGTGCTTATACAATACGAACAGTAAATATGTACAGATTCGTATAGGTATCCAAGACCGACGATTTGATTGGAATAGTTTTTGAGTGTAGAATGGATTTTTTTTCTTCGTCGAAATTACACAGTTCCATCGCTAATGTTCGGAATGAAAATATCCGTTAGATTGAATGATTACTGCTGATAACAATGTTATTAATAATAATCAAATCTGTAGTTAAATATGCTAATTTTGTCATATGCTGGGAGACACTCTCGAATTAATCGATTGTGAAATGAAATGTTTAGTTTCGATAATTAAAATTTAATTAAATATAGTCACTACTCTATCTAACCGATGGTAGATTAAATAGTAGATAATAGAATTTGGTTATCGATAATTGCTGGTATAATTTGATAATTATCGAGCTATTCACATTTCGATCTATCAATATTTTGGTAAAACTCTTCAAAATTTCTCAGTAACATCTCCTGTCCGAAAGTCTAAGTACGAGATTGTGTTTCGGGTTCAAAGGAACTACTGGAAGTTTGCCGAAGTAATGGAATTTTTACCATTTTTTCAACTGCTCATATGTCAGTAAGACCCGATTTTCCGCGATTACCTTTCTAATTACACCCCACACACCCATTACGATTGGAAAATTCGTCCAATTTCGGTAGGCAGTTTTTTAAAAGAATCCCTCAGATAGTTCGACAAAAAATCCCGACTTGGTGGACCGGATTACAGAATTATTTTTGTTTCTACGTTTTGAGTTGTGGGATAAAACTACAAAATCCTATGTCAACCAAAAAAGTCCTGAGAAGCTCTTTGATAATTTTTGAAAACTAGAAAATCCTTTCATCAGAAAATATTCAAAAAATCTTCAGAAAACTAATAAACTGTCTGCCCCTCACTAAGTATCTCGGTCTAACCGAGTCTGATGTACTTTAACTAATTTAACTCAACTCAACAAAATCTTCAAAAATCTTCAAAAAGTTTCTGTATAGTTTCATTACTTAAAAAAAATTCAGTGCATCGGCGCATCGGTGCAATTAAATGAGTTTAGCAAAGGTGTTATTTGATGTGACGGAGGAGCAACTTTGTGTGAGAAACCGACAGTTTCTCCATCATCACTGCGACTCCGATGCACGGCTGCAGTACGTCTCTTCTCCGAATATAACTTAAAGAAAATCAAACCAGTTGAAACGAAATTGCGATTTAATTTGGAGTGTATGCGTGACACATTTATGTTAAAGTTACGAAAATCGTGCTTCTAAGTGGGAGGTTTGATGGTTCGAACTAGGGAATACCTTCTTTTGTCCAGTATTGAAGTGTATGGTATGGTATGGTAACTATCGATAATCAAAATAATTATCCATCATTCCAGCAAATATTTCCAGGCGTCAATAACGCAGATTTCTGCATAATTACAATTTTGTTAATTTAAACAAATACTTGTTAGGTTGAACAAGGGATAATCGAAGTGAAGTTTTACTTCATATTTTTCGAATTAAGAAAATTCGTTTTTAACTAAAAGTGAACGTCCTCCGGGGGGGGGGTGTATTCGAAAACGGACATTAGTGTGACAAGGGGGGAGGGGGTATCGAAAATCCAGTAGAAAACGCGGACGTCCTTTATGGACGGCCCAAATAACTATCTACACCGTTATATAGCTCAATATACTATATATATTTATATATAGATATCCATATTTGGGATCCTTGAAACACCACACACACATAACCAATCACTTCCCACTGATCAATAACTTTGCAAGAATTATTTTCACCGATTTATATTGTTTTTACAAAAATCCAAAATGGCCTTGTACCTCATTTCCATCGGTATTTTATTATTTTTTATCGGTACTACTTTTATCTCGGTAGTTTATTATTTTTTATCGGTAGTATTGGATTTTTCTATCGGTCGAATATAATATCCCAATTTAAACTGAGAAGTGTGATGTTTTAGCGGACCGGCTAAGTCATATGTTATCAACAAAGTAAACTCGTGTTTCTTCTCATCTCACAAATACTTCCAACGAAATTAGCGTTTAACATATTAATTTATCCATATAGCTTATAACACTGATTCTGTGGCACTGAATTTTCAAGAGTAGTGTCCCCGATGTAGTAATCAGAATTAATCACATAAATGAAGGTTGTAAGGTTGGTATAGTGTTTCTGAGCCGAAATTTCATATGAAAATGGGTCCCATTTTCCGTTTAAAAAAATCTGTTATAGTGCTTCGTGCAGTGCTACGGAAAATTTGATATGTAAAACCTTGATGCCCTTTTAAGTATTTGTGATATGAAACAAAACACGAGTTTACAAGTCAACGCAGGTTAACAAAAACGTTAGCATAGAAATCCTGAAATCACGAAGAGCAAAATCGCAAAATTGTCTTGTAGCCATATTCTTAACCTTCTTTTATTCATAGAAACACTTTTATTGTTCTCATTTGCACAACCACCAACGATACGATACGTTTAACATGAGCAATCCTAAAATGCAATTATTACGAATATGTGCAGTCCAATTGACCCATTTTCGTAAGAAAAATCCAAATTCAGTTTCTTTCATATGAAACCATTAAAAACGAGCAACAAAAGTAGAATTCGTACGTCGACTAACAACCGTCTTGGGTCTAATATCAAATCTGAAAACGTTTGTCAGGAAAATAAAAAGGAAATTATGTTAATCCGAGATCATTAGATGGCCATCATCATGTAGAAACGTGAAAAGAGTTAAGTGGGTAGACCAAAGAAAAGAAATCAACATCAGGATGATAATAAAAAAAATGAGAAACGAAACGAACACAATCATTTTGCTCTTCAAGTAGGATGTGAATTAGAGATTATTATCTTGATATCT
This sequence comes from Bradysia coprophila, assembly GCF_014529535.1. Taxonomy (NCBI): domain Eukaryota; kingdom Metazoa; phylum Arthropoda; class Insecta; order Diptera; family Sciaridae; genus Bradysia; species Bradysia coprophila. The sequence continues at coordinate 303,296 of NW_023503302.1, read as the reverse complement.
CTTTTAACGGCAATATAAATACTACTTAATAGCCCTGTCACGGTACACTCAGTCATGGTACAATAAATTTTATGATTATTGATACTAATTTTTCCGAAAGGACGGACGGTAGTAAAATCAACTTAATGCGCAAAATAATATATGTTTTCATCGTCATTAGTCTTTTGTCTGAATTTGTTGTAGACGCAATTTACTCTACAACATTCATGATACACTTCAATGATCGACCGGAACGTTTATTTCATCTCCAATAAAATGTTAATTAATTAAACAGCCTCGATTAGATTACATTGGAAACTGTTGTTGGCTGTAATAATTGGTAATGCTTTGGAATTGAGATTGATCAGACAATTGGGATATTAGTGTCAGTACGTCAAAGTGCTGAATGGAGTTTAATAGAAAACACACACAAAAAACCATTCGAGATTGTCTGTAGCCGATATATTCAAAGGGAAATTAACCTTTCACAGACAGCTATGTTATCATCAACGGCATAAATAACTGAAATTGTCCTTTGTCAAGCGATAGTCGTTTATATAACAAGGCATAAAAAGTTGAAAAGTAGAGGTTTCGTGTGAATTTTGTTGATCCGAGGCGAAGCCGGGGTCAATAAACACACGGAAACGAGACTTTTCATTTTTATCCCGAGTTATGTAATGGATTTTACATGCTGAGGGCGTCGAAAGAAGTGGTTAAAACATGAAAAGTACGGTTTTCGACGCATGTAGCATGTAAAATATAATAATTATTTGTTCAACGACGGAGGAACAGTTTCTTAGTTAAATTTCCTATTTCTTAACCTGGGTTACTCACAGAACAGGCGAGAAAATAGTCATTTTCTCACCTCAGCTGAAACTTCGATGGTATTTGTTTTGAAAAATTATTTATTAACCTAGGAAAAAAAATCATTTACTCTTGCCACTAACAATGCTCTCGAAATGAAATTTACAAATTCTTTCCCGAGACTGTCAAATGACTATTGAACCAACCAAAGGAAATTGGTTATATCAAAAGAGGTAACATGACTTCTGCGTTTTAACATAGAGTCATAATTTCGATGCGACCATGTGTATGATATGTTGGAAGGGAAAAGGTGAGTTGTACGTTAGACGTTCGGTTGATAAATGCACAACTTCCGGTCTCGTCTGAGAGCAAGTATTCATTTTCGTTAAGAAATTTAAACGACCGTACCATGTTAGGAACATCGGGCACCTCGTATATCAGACGTAGAGAATCGAATGTGTCATATTCAAAAACCGATGCGCGTTGATAGCCAGCTATGGCAATGTATCGGCCGTATCTTAGTTTTGGGGCGTCGAGTAGGACTCTCAACCTGATTTTACCGCGTAATCATAGATACATTGTGAACGGGTCTCTCTTCGTTCGGGTTGTCGCTAAGTATAACGCTCTTGCCGGCTGTAGTGAAGAGTAAATTATCGGTAATTGGCTTTAAACGTGTTTCTAAGGCTCATCTAGGGCTTACAAGCCACTAGTGTCTTACAGTCAATATGTCATTACTTTCATTTTTCATCTTGTTCCAAATCTTTAAAAAAAAATCAATGAAAATCCTCAACGAAATTTAGAAATATTCACTCCTCGATACGGTTAGATGATTATCTTATACTAGATGAAGTACGCAATAACAATTCGTTACATTTTATCAGTAAATATTGAAGAATATTTACAATTGATCAGTGTGGAGCGACCGAGTGTGGTAAATGCTTTTTAAGTGTATCCAGTGTACTGCACTCAAATTCATCAAAGATTAAATTGAGTACTTATGATAATGTTTAATTTAATTGTAAAGATAGGTTTCGATGGCCAGATGACTAATGAAAAATTAATTTTGTAATTTTGCTAAAATGTTAGGTCAACCTTTAAGCATAGTCTATATAGATAGGTTAGATTAGCGGTCACTCAAGCATAGTTTAAAAACTTTATTTTCGTTTCAATTTATTTATTTCCTCCGTCTTTTATTTTGCGTTCTCACCTAAAACAACGTTCAATTTAATTCCAATTTATTTAATGTATTTACTTCAAGTCTTCGGTAAGCAGTTATGTGTAGCAAATCGTATAAATATTTTTGCCAATACATAAACAATCATTCAGTCAATCAAATGGTACGAATAGAACATCGTCTTCGTTATTATTCACATTACATGGTACTACACAAGTTTGAAGTATTACATAAAATCGATTATACCTGCACTGAATTGATATATGTATATAGACACTTATACACACGTATAGTATATATGTACTGAGAATTTGAATAAGAATGTATCCCTAATCGACACGTACAATAATGTTTCCGACAGCATCCGCTGTAAATCTTTTTCTACTCAACAAGCTTATTCAAGGACATAAGAATTTGTGATACGATTCCGTTTGAGTGTTAGGGGTAAATTAGTATGATAAATTGAAAATAGTTTTGTGTTTAAGGAGACCACAAGGTAACTTTCATCATTTTATCTCATTTCCATCAAGTCCAGCTCTTACGGACTTGCAACATAAGCATAAGATATAAGATATACACATAGACATATGAATGGATGGATGTTTGAGCTAAGTGATGGAATGGTCACATATAAATTAATTAAATATGGAAACATTTTCATTTCTCAGCCACAACGACAACAACGACAACTGGAGAACAAAGTTTAACCTGGAACGGACGGATATCATTTGTTATCGACAACGACTTGAGGAATAAATGACAAGCTCTGTCGTATGTAGCGCAAGTGGGACTACGGATTGTCTGTAATGGGTAGCTAGCTGAAACTGGTTTTCATTCCACATAAATTAAATCAATTGAGTCGAAAATCATAGAATTCCAAAGGAGAACCGACTTCCCCCAAATTTCGGTGGATAGAAGGTAGGACACCTAATAGTTATTTGTTTACAAAAGAGGAAATTTTAACAATAGCCAACTTTTGCGGTCAGAGCGAAGCGAGTGTCGCGAATCGCTCGATTTGTAATTTCCTATTTTTCTCCGAGATAAACGTTTTTCACATGTACAGGTTGTGATTAGCCGCTTTTCTCCACGAAACAAAACCATCAATTCGCAATAAAAAACAAAGTGACAATTCGGGGAAGACTTTTTTCTCTTTTTAATGAGAAGTTTTCTCTCCCGAATGGGCAAAAAGCTATTCTTTATCTATGATCAAAGTAGATAATTTGTGGGCAATCTCATATCTATTGTGCAAAACATCCCATTTACTAACTAGTCAGCAAAATAGCCATTTTTAATCCTGTTTAATCTCACCCATGCAAATTAATTTGACAAAATGTTTTCG